>NC_028640.1:22635083-22651565 GCF_001406875.1 Solanum pennellii
TATGGTGTAAATGTAACCGGATGTACTCTTGCTCGAGTCAACATCCCCACCAAGATCAACATCCACAAAACGCTATAGAGTCACCTTGCCTTTGCCAAAACAAAGTGAAGTACTGGATGTACCTTTTAGATATCTCAGAAGCCACTTCACAGCTTCCCAATGCTCTTTCCCAGGGTTCGCCATGTATCTGCTAACAACTCCCACTGCATGTGCTATATCAGGTCTAGTGCAGACCATAACATACATCAAACTACCAACTGCTGAAGCATATGGAACAAGTGCCATCTGATCACGCTCCTCGGCAGTCTTGGGGGACTGCTCCTTTGACAATTTAAAGTGATTTGCCAATGGAGTAGTCCTGGGTTTAGCATCATTAACCCTGAATCTGCTCAGCACCTTCTCAATGTACAACTCCTGAGATAGATTTAAAGTGCCAGCAGATTTATCTCGAGAAATCTTCATCCCCAAAATCTGCTTCGCTGGACCCAAATCTTTCATCTCGAATGTTGCAGACAACCTTGTCTTCAGATTGTTAATCTCCCTCATACTAGATCCTGCAATCAACATATCATCCACATACAAGAGTAGAAAGACATATGAATCAGTGTATTTCTTGAAGTAACAACAAGGATCCTTTTCAGCTTTGCAGAATCCACTCTTGGTCATGAAGGAGTCAAACTTCTTGTACCACTGCCTTGGTGCTTGCTTTAGTCCATACAAGCTCCTGGTGAGCTTGCACACCATGTGTTCCTTGCCTGGAACCACAAATCCTTCCGGTTGCTGCATATAGATCTCTTTGTCCAGATCTCCATGTAAAAACGCTGTTTTTACATCCATTTGCTCTAGATGCAAATTCTCCGATGCAACAATACTCAACAGAATTCGAATAGAGGTTAACTTCACAACAGGAGAGAATATTTCAGCATAATCAATACCTTTCCTTTGTGAATATCCTTTAACCACTAAACGAGCCTTGAACCTTCTTTTGCCATCTGGTTCAGTCTTGATTCTGAACACCCACTTGTTCAGCAAAGCTCTCTTCCCTGCAGGTAACTCAGTCAACACCCATGTGTCGTTCTTCTCAAGTGACCTCATCTCATCATCCATGGCTTGCTCCCACTTGATCGAATCCTCCACCTGTAGGGCCTCATCAAAAGACTCTGGTTCCCCCTCATCAGTCAGCAATAGATAGTGTAATGAAGGTGAATACCTATCTGGTGCCCTGATGGATCTGGATGATCTCCTTAACACCTGCTCAGGTGTAACTTGCTCCACTTCAGATTCTTCAGTAGGAGTTGGTTGAGTATCTGCTTCGACATCTCTGGGGTTACTCTTCTCCAACTCAACCTCAACTCCCACTTGCTTTGTAATCTCTAGAACCTTCTGCTCTCTGTCCTTGTACAGGACAGACTCATCAAATGTCACGTCACAATGTCTCAGGATCTTTCTGTTCTTGTCATCCCAAAACCTGTAACCAAACAAATCAGAACCATATCCTATGAAGTAACACTTCACAGCCTTGGCATCAAGCTTGTCTCTCTTTTCTGGATCAACATGAACATAAGCAGTGCAACCAAAAGTCCTCAAGTGTGAGTACTTGAGTTCTTTTCCTGTCCACACCTCCTCTGGAATCTTGAACCCTAAAGGAACTGATGGTCCCCTGTTGATCAAGTATGCAGCTGTGCTCACAGCATCCGCCCAAAGTGTTTTGGGCAGCCCACAGTGTATCCTCATACTCCTTGCACGCTCATTCAATGTTCTGTTCATCCTCTCAGCAATTCCATTCTGCCTTGCCTTACCAGGAACTGTTCTCATCAATCTGATTCCCTCAGCTGCACAGAATGCCTTGAACTCTGATTTGTCATACTCTCCTCCATTGTCAGACCTTAGGCATTTGACTTTCAAACCGGTCTGATTCTCAACTTCAGCTTTCCACTTCTTGAAAGTTTCAAACACATCTGACTTATGCTTCAAGAAGTAAACCCATACCTTCCTGCTGAAATCATCAATGAAGGTAACATAGAATCTGGATCCTCCAAGTGATGATACTGGAGATGGTCCCCAAACATCTGTATGGACCATTTCCAACCGCACTTTCTTTGGCTCTCTAGGAGTCTTTGTGAAGCTTACTCTTTTCTGTTTGCCCATAACACAGCTCTCGCAAAGACCCATATCAACAGACTTCAGACCCTCTAATGCTCCTTTTGCAACCAGCATCTTCATTCCTTTAGTACTCATGTGTCCAAGTCTGTTGTGCCACAGACATGAACCGGAAGCACCTTCAGCAACAGCGGCCATGTTTATACACCCTGCAGTGGTGTACAAGGTTCCAGATTTGGTGCCACGAGCTACTACCATAGCACCTTTCACGATCTTCCACGAACCTTTCCCAAACTCTGCTGCATATCCCGTGCTATCCAACTGACCAACAGAGATCAGATTTTTCTTGATCCCAGGAATATATCTGACATCCTCCAATGTCCACTGGTTTCCCGAGGTGGTCTTTATGCAAACATCCCCCCTTCCTTCAATCTCTAAGTCTTTGTTGTCAGCAAGATATACCTTTCCAAAATTTCCAGATTTGAAATTTTGGAACAACTCCTTGCTTGGAGACGAATGGAAAGATGCACCAGAATCCAAAATCCATGATTCAACCGGGCTGTTCACACTAAGGATTAGAGAATCCCCAATGTCCTCTGCTGAATTTACAGAATCATTGTCATCTCCAAATTTTTGATTCTGTTTCTTCTTTGGCTTTGTACAGTTCGTCCGAAAGTGCCCTTTTTCTCCACAGTTCCAACAAGTCACGTTTGATCTGTTCAGGGATTTTCCTCGATTCTTTGATTTTGATCGACCATGTTGATTTTATCCTTTCGTATTACTTCTCCCCCTTCGGTCAACACTGAGAGCACTGCCTGATGAATCTCCCACTTCTCGTTTGCGAATACTTTCGCTAAGAACAACATTGCGGATTTCATCAAACTTCAGTTTCTCAGATCCACGGGAACTGCTAATCGCAGCAACAACAGTATCCCAAGACTCAGGTAGAGATGACATCAAAATCAATGCCTTAGTTTCATCTTCGAAATTAATATCCACAGAATTTAGTTGACTCACAATCATATTGAACTCGTTTATATGATCAGAAACGAATCCATTCTCAGACATCTGTAAATTGAACAATCTACGCATCAAATATACCTTGCTCATAGCCGATGGTTTTTCATACATGTTTGACAGTGCCTTCAACAGACCGGACGTAGTCTTCTCCTTCACGATGTTGAACGCCACATTTCTTGACAAAGTCAACCGGATCAACCCTAGGGCCTGGCGATCCTTGAGTTTCCACTTCTCCTCCGTCATGGATTCCGACTTCACCCCGGTCAACGGTTCGTGAAGATCTTTCTGGTACAGATAATCTTCAATCTGCATCTTCCAGAAATTGAAATCGGATCCATCAAACTTCTCGATTCCAAGCTTCGAACTATCCATCTTCAGTGATCATGTTGAATCTCCTTAGCTCTGATACAAGTTGTTAGGATCGAATTCACGCACATACACTAGATGAATGAAGAACACAAGAACTTTCAAGAGGAAGAGATGAGAAATCTAGAGAGAGAGAGAGAGAGAGCGAAAACCCAATATTTCGTGGTAACACCCCGTGAGTAAACTTCCATGGCGGTGAGGTATATTTATATTAATAAATCAGAGTATTTTTGGTTACAGAGAATAAATAGAGAATAAATAGGAAAGCCTAAAATAGAGAATAAATAGGAAAGTCTAAAATAGAGAATAAATAGGAAAGCCTAAAATTAATCAGGCTCCACTACCTAACAATCATATCAACTTATTTTTAGAGTTTAAGATTTTTATATTTTATAACCTTGGAATCATACTTATTTGGACTTAATTAAGTAAATGATGTAAGGAAAAAAATTGTTATGATGTGTGGTTTAAGAGTGCTATCGGTGTACTTTGATTATGGATGTTATTTGATTTTTATGCTTCTATCTTTTTTTACCTTAGAACTTTTAATTGACATAGGAAAATGTTCAAAACAAGGAATGATATTCTTGATGTTGTAAATCTTTTTCAATCTTAAGCCTCTTAAACAGTCCATTTAATCATAACTAACCAGCAACAAGTCTATCAACATACTAAACCAACAACAAAAAATAGAATAAAAAAATACCCAGACAAAAAGATAAACTATTGTTGAATCCACATCAGTAGAAGTATTAAATTCAATTAAAACATCAATGTGCATCAACCAAAATTTTGAACAATCATAAGATAACAGTTAAAAAATAGAGGAACCAACTTATTAAGCAGCAAAGGAAATGTAAGAAGAAACAATTCAACAAATGAATCATAAACTTAACAGCAACCACATATCACAAATAACTGAGCAAAAACATAAAATTTATACTTTTATAAATCCCAAAACGCAATATTTGGACAAAGAAAACACAAAATTATTACCAGCGGAGCAGAATTTGTGTCGATGAAGACAATAAAGTGAAGGAGAATAATAATAATAATATGATTGACAACAAAGACTGAACAAAGTCGAGCAACACCAATCCAAAATCAATTGTAAATGGATGAAAGTCACCGATGGTCTAGCTATTTAAATAAGAAGATAAAGTCACCCGGGTAAACGATGACCGGAGACTGAATTTGAGATGTAGAAGCGTGACTAGTTTGACAACAACCATAGTCATCTTCAAAATGAGTTAGGTGAAAAAGCTGAAATTGATGATACTTTCCCTGATGAGCATGCATTGGCAACTTCTCAAGACTAGATTCCATGGTTCGCAGATTTTGCGAATTACTTGGCTAGTGATATCATCCCATTGGACTTGTCCTTTCATCAAAGGAAAATGTTCATGCATGATGTGAAAAAGTTCTTTTGGGATGATCCGTATCTTTGTAGCAGTTGTGCCGATGGTCTTATTCGGCGTTGTGTACCGGAAGTTGAGAGTTTTGGAGGCATGCCACGCCTCGCCTGTGGGTGGGAATCATAGTGGTATGCGTACAACCCATAAAATCTTGCAATGTCGCTACTATTGGCCAACCATCCACTAAGATGCACATGAGTTTGCCAAGGCATGTGATAGGTGCAAAAGAGATGGTGGTATTTCTAGAAGGCAAGGGCTCCCCTTTAAATCCCATTCTTGTGATCGAATTGTTTAATGTGTGGGGCATTGACTTTATGGTCCCTTTTGTGAGTTCTTATGGGATGAAGTACATTCTTGTGGCGGTTGATTATGTGTCAAAATGGGTGGAAGCCATAGCACTTGCAAATAATGAAGGGAAGAGTGTCACTGCATTCTTGAAAAAGAATATATTTTCCAAATTTGGCACCCCACTTTTGCAACAATTTTTTCAAAGGATTTTTGGAGAAATGTGGGGTTCGCCACCATGTGGGCAATGAAGAAACTGAAAATGGATTGGAATGAAGCTATGGAATAGAGGTTAAATGGGTTGAATGAGCTTGATGAATTTCGCTTAAAGGCATATGAAAGTTCAGCCCTCTACCAAGAAAAGATGAAGAAGTACCATGACCAAAAGATTGAGAAGCGTGACTTTGTGGTTGGGGATTTGGTGCTTTTATTCAACTCTAGGTTGCGCATGTTTTCGAGCAAACTCAAGACCAAATGGACTGGTCCATTCTTGATCACCCAAGTTTTCCCTCATGGAGTGGTTGAGTTGGAGAATAAGGAGGCTGTAAGGTTCAAGGTGACCGGGCAACGAATCAAAATCTACCATGGGCATGATGAAAAGGCGAATGAAGTGATCGAGGCATACCATCTTGATGAAGTCTGAGTAATCAAGAGTCCTGCGTCGTGCGGCGACGTTAAATCAAGCGCTGATTGGGAGGCAACACAATATTTATCCTCTAGCCAATAATAACTTTTTTCGTGATTTTATAGGTGTAGTTGCATTATTTTTGTTTTTCTCACTTAATGTCACGTATTAATTTTTTTTAAAAAAAGTGTTGGCTAGAGAGTATACTAGTGTCTGTGTCTAAAAAGTGTTCAGAAAAGACAAAAAAAAAATAGCTTATTGGGTGTTCAATGTGCAGGGACCAAATCCCCAGAAATTTGCAGAAAATTGGTCTGGTGCACTAATCGACGGACCTTCATCCTTTCGACGGACCGTTGGTAGGGTCCGTAGATCCCATGTTTGTTTCTTCAATTTTTCTAAGTTAGGTTACATTCGACGGAGCAGTCGACGGACCGTCGACTGGCTTACTGTCCGTCGATGGGAAATCGTCGGCTCTTCCGACCAACTGACCCGACCCGACTCGACCAGCTATTATTAAATTTTTAAACTTTTCAGTTACCCACCTTTTCAAAACCTTCCCCAAAACCGTTTTCCTCCTCATTTACCTTCAACTTCCCCACTTCCTCACCCATTAACTCCCATTTATATCAGTCAGATTCTCCTCTTCCCCAAATCTCCACCAGTTTCCTAAATCCCTTCTCTTCCCCAATCTTCCATCTTTGTCTGTCTTCTGCCCGGTCGGTGTTCGAGGCCGCTCTTTGGTGTTTCATACTTGCAAGAATTCATCCCTTCATTCCCTACACTAAAGTAAACAGGTATGTCTTTCTAAACTCCTCTATTTACTCTCGTTACTTTACATGCTAAATTGCTGCAATACGATAGTGAGTCTTAAATTTGGGACACCGTTGCATGCTTAAAATCTTCAAACTGAATTCCTAGACCACCACCTCCATTTCCGCAAAGATTAGTGAAAAAGACCGATAATGGTAAATACATTTATTACTATGTTGAAACAGCTTTCCATCAATGTCCCTTTGATCGAAACTCTTGAACAAATGCCCGCTACGCCAAGTTCATGAAAGATATGGTCACTAAGAAGAGATCGGTTATTTTGAGGATGATGATTGGATGCAACACTGTAGTGCTATTGCTACAAAGTCTCTTGTGCAAAAGAAAGAAGATCTGGGTGCTTTCACTATTCCATGTACAATCGGATTGTTACACTTTGCTAAAGCATTATGTGATCTTGGGGCAAGCATAAATCTCATGTCTCTCTCTATTTACAAGAAGTTGGGTTTGGGTGACCCAAAGCCCACTGCAATGCGTCTACTGATGGCCGATCGAACGGTGAAGAGGCCTATTGGGATACTTCGTGATGTGCTAGTAAAAGTGGAGTCATTTATTTTTCCGGCCGATTTTGTGATTCTTGATTGTGAGGTGGACTTTGAGGTGTCTATTATTCTTGGGAGGTTGTTCCTTGCTACCGGTCGTGCCTTAGTTGATATGGAGAAAGTACAGATGAAGTTTTGATTGAACAATGAAGAAGCGAATTTCAACATTTGTAGGTCAATGAGGCAGAATGGTGAGCTCCAATCGATATCTGCAATATCCTACAAGGTTGAGAGTTCGTCTGAGGTACAAATAAAAGAGCATATTGGTGTTGAGGTACTAGCGGCAGTGATCATGAATTTTGAGAATGACTGTATCGAAGAGTTTAGGTCATTGGTTGCATCACCTGATCAAGGTGATGTTTGGTTCAAACCAAAGAAATTGGATTTAGATATGAAGCATCGCGAGTCTTCATCCGCGAAACCATCTATTGAGGAGGCTCCAAAATTGGATCTTAAGGCTCTACCACCATATCTGAGGTATGTATTCTTGGGGAAAGGTGACACTTTGCCGGTAATTATTGCATCAGATTTGAATATGCAACAAGTAGAGTGTTTGGTTGAAGTGTTGAAGAGGTTTAAAAGAGCTATTGGGTGGACTATTGTGGATATTTTTGGGATCCCTCCCAATATTTGTTCACATAAAATCCAACTCATGCCCGATCATAAGCCAGTATTGAGCACTAGAGACGTTTAAATTCACCTATGCAAGAGGTAGGGAAGAAAGAATATACAAGACATAATATTAATTTTTCTAGCTTGGAGCTTTGTAAGAGACGCCGTGGATGCCGGAGAATTATGGTTTATTCTTTCTTCTCCCTTATTATTTATTTGTATTCGTGATTAATAAAAATATAATTTTAACTTGTAGTTTTTTTTTATTTCTTAGGATTAGTTTTAGATTTTTTTATTATTATTATCATCGAGTCATCTGAGCCTATAGAAGAGTGTATGGAGAAGGAAAATTGTGTCAATATTTTTGAATTTATTATTTCAACATCGAAAAACTACATTCATCACTTAGGATCCAAGAAGTGCATAATGCGATATTTGTTGTTTGGGATCTTTATTTTTGTACCACCACCCCTTGAACGTAATAGAAAAATTGATACAAAATTGGGGGTGCAATTCATATCTTCAAAGTGAAAAAAAATAGTAAAATTGATAGTGTTGTATCCGACCTAATTAGTAGTGTAACTTTTTTTTATTTTTTATTTTTTATTTTTATTATTTATTATTTTATTTTATTAATATCACTTTTTTTAATCCAGTTTTTGCATATTAGGGGAACTCTGAGTACCCAAACAAAAAAATAACAAAAAAAAGGAGCATGTTTGAGCTTAAGTGTGGGGTGACGACCCTTGATATAAATTTATAGAACGTGCTACTAGCTAGACTTAAAGGCCACATGGAGTTTTCCTAACCCTTGTTTTATATTTTTTTAATGCTTTGGAGACATAAATCTTTTTAAGTGCGGTGTGGAGGAATGAATTCCTAGTTTTACTGTTTTACTGAGTTTTTTTTAGGATGGGTTCCTTGGCTTTTGTTTTCGGTTCTTTTCCTGAGGATAGTCCCTTTTGAACAGAGTGTCTTTTATTTATTTACTTTAGATAATTTTTTTAATTATTATTTTTGAAAAGAAAAAAACACTCTTTTGAGTTATATGATACTTACTTTTTGGGCCTAATTTTAAGTAGTACTTTCTTGTGAATGCTTGATTACTAGTGAAATTGCAAACCTTTTTGACATCTAGGTTCATGGTTGTAACTTTGTATATATATTATTTGTTTTGTAGTTTATTATGATCCTTTCTCTATTAGAAGTAGAATTGATCCATCTTGATTGATACTTGTGTCATGTGTGGTGAGATTTTGTTTATTCCATGTTTTGCATCTTAGCCTAGAACTTGCCCTGCTTGTTATTGAAGCGGAATAAAAAAGTGTTGCCTTGTTTAGGAGATGATAATAGACTTTCTTTGATTTGTCTTATAAATTTTAGCCTTTTTAGATATAATATCACTAGTTACCCATTTTGAGCTTGTAGCCTTTTATTGGTACCCATATTTTTCCCTTGACTAGTTGAATCCCTAGTTTTTGCATCTTTCTTCCTTGAGCATCATAGCATAGACTTATTTTAATTATCAATTATGAGAAAAAGGGATGGATGAGTGAAATGATAATCAATGATAGCTACAAAGTTCTTTAAAGTCCTTTTTGAAAGAATGTGAAAAAATATATATAATTGAAATGTGACATCAAAAAAAAAAAATTAAAAAAAAATTACCTTGATGATGACCTGGTCCTTCCAAGGACATCGTGCACCTTAACTTATGTAAAATACGCAAGTCGAGGGTGGCTATTATGAAGGAAAATAAAAAAATAAAAAAAAAAGAGAATAATGACTGAAACATTCTTGTGGTGATGAGAATTATTTGTGAAATAATTGTTGAAGAGAGGGCTGAAAATAAAGAGAAGAAATATGGGTGATGAAGTCTAAATTTTATGAGTTCAAAGTCCTTCAAGTTAGGAGGTTAGAGGTTTGTTGTTCACTTTGATGTCTTGCATAATGATTGAGAAGTCTACTTGATATTTTAAAATGGGTATATGGCCTAATTGTTTGTATTAATCAAAGTGATAACATTGCTAGTATAATTATTTTTAGATGAGCTTTAATGCTTGCTCGAGGACGAAGAAAAGTTTAAGTGTGGGGTGTTGATGTGAGGCCAAAATACACATTTATATCATTATTTACCTCACATTTATTATTTATATATGTCCATTTTGCGCATAAATTTTATGGGTTGTGCTAAGTTGTGTATTTTCTTTGTAGGATTTAATTGGTGGAAAAATGAAGAAAATTAAAGCTAAAACAAATTAAAAATAGAAGGTTGAAGAGGGAAATCAAGCAGACAGCTTAATGGATTAAAGTGAATAAAATAATATAAGTGCATATTGCTGCTGCGAATTGCAAAACAATTCACGAAAAAGTTGCAGCCTGCATTCCCTCAATGCACTGGTCAATTCATTCACGCGACACTACATGCGAAAAGAAAAGGAAAGAAAACATTCCAATTCTTTTTGGTTTTGGATTCCTAATTTGTTTGTACTCAATTATTTTATTTAGGGTTTTCTACATCTATAAATAATGCATGAAAAATTATTATTGAGGAAGCGAAGAAAGAAGATACAAGGCATAATATAAACTTTTTCTAGCTTTGGAGCTTTGTAAGAACCTCCGTGGAGGCCGGAGAATTGTGGTTTATTCTTTCTTCTCCTTTATTATTTATTTGTATTCGTGATTAATAAAAATATAATTTAGCTATTATTCGTAATTTTTTATGATTAACACAAACAAATTTAGTTTAATAAATTTTGATTGTGTTTTTGCGATAATCAGTAGCTAAGCTTAACAACTAGGTTTATGGGAACCATGAGCGATTAACAATGTATGAATAGTATTAAGCAATTTTCAAATAGGTTATTGCATGTATTGATAATTTTTTCGCTTAGAAGTCTTTTTAACGGTGGCCAACGTTAGAATTTGC
Source organism: Solanum pennellii (assembly GCF_001406875.1). Classification (NCBI taxonomy): domain Eukaryota; kingdom Viridiplantae; phylum Streptophyta; class Magnoliopsida; order Solanales; family Solanaceae; genus Solanum; species Solanum pennellii. The sequence continues at coordinate 22,645,806 of NC_028640.1, forward strand.
GTTGTTGCTACTTGCCAGACCAAGGAGTAGTTAATAAGAAAAGAATTATCAACGTAGATTTAGTATATACTATCTAATAGGCTAATTTCAATTGGTGCGAAGTAGTAACTTAACCATACATTGAATATGATGCTTAATATGAGGAAAAGGTAAAGGTTTAGTAAATTATACACACGTAGCCGGTCCAAGGTACGGGGTGAAATACAGATACATAACTTATCACTTTGCATGCATAACACTAGAGAAGAATTGCTATTACTAAGATTACCGCGTTATGAGCTTACGGGGAACACATTCAAGAAAGGGTTTGAACACCCCCATTCATCAAACTCATGAAAGTTGTAGGCGCACATTGTCAATCCGAACGACATAACTAAGAACTCATAATGCCCATAGCGGGTCCTAAATGCAATTTTTGGTATATACTCATGCCTAATCTTTAAGTGATGGTAACCAGATCATAAAAAAATCTTAGAGAAAACCGATGCACCTTGCAACTAGTCAAAAATATCATCTAGGTCGTGGATACTAATTTGAATGGCTACCCTAATCAATTGCTGATAATCTATCATCCTCGTACTATTATCATTTTTCTTAAAAAACAAGACAGATGCACCCTATCGGGAAGCACTAGGATGAACGAATCCTTTATTAATAAGCTTTTGGATTTTAGCTTTCAACACTCTCAATTTATCCGGAGCCATACGATATGAAGGAATGGAAATGGGACGAGTACTAGGTTCCGAATTAATGTAGAAGTCTATATCTCTATCCGGAGGCATACCAGACAAATCAGTAGGAAACACTTCTCTGAATTCCGACATCACATGAATAGACTCAATAAAAGGAGACTCATTCTCCACATCCCGAATATGAGCTAAATAATCCAAACAACCCTGCTTCACTAGTTTCCTAGCCCTTATGGAGGATATGATCTTAACTGGCTTAGGCTTGTACACCCCTTCCCACTCTAACTTTTCCCTACCAGGGATCTCTAGAGTTACATACTTAGTATTACAATTAAAGACAACATAATAAGGGGACCACTGAATCATGCCTAAGATTATATTGAAGTCAGTCATATCCAAAATAATCAAATCACCCCAAGTCTTAAAATACATAAACAAGATAGGTTAAGTGCGATAGACATGGATGACTATGACAGACTCTCCAAGTGGGTAGAAATATCGACGGGGGCATCAAGTATATCACAAATCATATAAAATTTTGAGGCAAATCGCACGGACACATAAGAATAAATAGAAAGGTGATCAAACAACACATTAGCCATGTGATCACAAACAAGAATAGTACATGATCACTGTGTCATAAGACTCTACCTCGTTGTTGCTCGGAAAGGCATAACACTAAGCCCTGTCATCTTGATGGGCGATTTCCTTGCCTGGCTGCGTCTTACCCCTGCGTTACTGTTTCCCTGACCTCCACGACTTTGCTGATTTCCTTCTCGCACACATTGGGGACGCCTCGACTATTATTACCATTTCCCCCGAGTACCATTGCTCTAGCTTGTTGCTGTGCGGAATCCAACATGCATGGGTGGGAACAATATCTCCTCATATATTGAGGGTCTCCATAATTATAACAAGTGCCAAATTAAAGATGGACTGCTGCCAACTGAAGGTGCGGCTCCTTGGCTATCCTGAATCAAATTTTGAGGTGGAGTTCCCGAGTAATTACCTGTAGAAGCGGGCATGGCAGAATGAATTGGTGGGGCTGCAAGTATCGGCCTCCCTGAACCTATGGAGTAGGAAACTTGAAAGTTACATGTGCTCCTAGATTTCTTAGCCAATGACATAACCTATCTGTCTCTCCTCACCCCTTCCACTTTCTCCACAAAATTTGTTACCTCATTAAACTTTTCCCTACAAAAATCATGTACACAAAGAATACATGTAACTTATAATTCAATGACGGATCCTGTCTTTCTCAATAGTAACCAATTGCATTTAGACAAAGTCATACCATCTTTCTCCAAAGCCATGAACTCATCCTTTTTATGATCTCTGAAGGTCCGAGGAACATACTTTTCCAAAAAACAGAGAATGAAACTAGATCCAAGAGAGTGAGGGTAAAGTGGATGATTTGTATTCTACATATGCTTTCGACCACTGCTTAGCCTCACCATGAATTTGGAAGGTCACGAACTCTACTCTATGCTGACGGACGATACCTAACTTATGAAACATCTTATAACAATCTAAGATGAACTTATAGGCGTCCTGACTCTCATAACCATGGAACACCATCTGTTTCAATTTCAAGAACTTAAGTCAACATTTTGTGTTCATTTCCAGTCATTACCGGACCCAATAAAGGACAAAAAAAGGCATCAGTACCCAATGATGTATCTTCCCTAGGACTAGTAACAATAATGGGGTTGTTGGTTGGGGGTTGATAAGCTTGCACTGCTAGAAGGATTCCAGGTACAACACATCCCTTCAAAAAGACATGCTCTGTTGAGCTAACACTGGGTCTAAGGGAGGAATACCTACAGTCTCAGCCTGCACCTCCTCCTCTTGTCGAATATTCTCACATACTCAACCTTTACATTATATTCAACATCTTCATGATGCACAAGAGGATTCTCACTTATGGGAGCATTCTCAACCGAAACTCCACCCCTAGAGGGTGCTACCCTTATTCGGCCTCTTCCCCTTGCTCTTCCTCTATGCCTTCCTCGACTGCAACGTTTTATTACGGACTCCTCAGCGGGCTCATAAATGGGAATTACGTGTCTGACGCCATTGAACAGAGAGTTAACAATGTGCTGACAGAAGAGTGAAGAAAATTAGATACCAATTTGGATCACTAGATACCAATCGGAACCAAGTTATAGCAAGATATGAGACAAGACAAAAGAGAGATATTTCCTAAGGTCATATAGCCTCTCGAAGAAAATTACATATGTCTCTATACTTTTAGGCAAGACTCTACTAGACTCATTTTTCTACATTGACATCAATGAACCTAGGGCTATGATACCAACTTTGTCACGACCTAGACCGTCATGATTTTAACCCACACTAACCTTACAGTTGGAGAACCATTAATACTAATCAGTTAACCCCACACTAACATTTAAAGATACGAAAGCGAGTTTAAGTGAAGGAATAAAAATAGAATTTATATAAACTCAAACAGTTTAAATAAATTAAATACTAAACATTGCAAAAAACACTCCCAGAACCTAAAAGACAATGTACCAAAAATCTAAAGTTCACCAAGTCTAAGAAAATGGGTGCAACCCATCTAACAAGATAATAACTAAAGTACGAGTCCAAATCCGAAAGAGAGGACTAAACAAAAAAGGAGCTCATGGCTGCTCGGAAGAACTGACTCACACTTGAATTTGGTCTTGATCATTGACCTCGTAAGCGAAGTCTGTCACTTGACGCCTGAAGATACCTTATACTCAAGAAAAAATAGCAAGTGCAAAATCAGTACACAACCAGTGTACTGGTAGGATTACACGACTATTCCAGTAAACAAAACAAGCATATACCGAACATATACAATATCATTATTCATTTTAGGATCAATGTACGATTCCATATTCTCAATATTACACATATATGAAAAGTCAATGGCCCTCTCATGAAAGCATACCCAAACTGTTAGTGCGTTGGATCCTGACACCCGTTCCAAGTTAGTGTGTCGAATCGTGACACTTGTTCCAATATGTATGTCGGTAGGTGACATCTGATCTCAGTTAGTGTGTCGGAACATGACACCCGTTCTATTCAACATTCCATAATTAAAATCATAATGTACATTGTCACAATCATACAATCAATTGTTGATTATGACATACAATCTTTCATTCATATTCATTTATGATTACTGTGATCAATAGTGCAACATTCACATACTTGCATGTATTATAATGGATCAATTACTAACATACATCACACAAATATGAAATCACAACCATCACCTACCTCGAACAAAGATTGAATCCTCATTAGAATCTTAATTCTTCCCTTTCCAGATTTTTTCCGCTTGTTCTTGGTCTACAAACAATTATTATAATGCACCGATCAATAATTAAGATATAATTTGCCTAAATTAAAACAACACAATAACCCATGATCCTAAGGTGCAGAGAGGGATTTTTCCCGCCATCAACTTCAAGCTAAAATCGTTCCCCAATGATAATTACTTATAAATTTACGTTATACGAACTGAAAAATAGATTTGGGGGATGAAATCATTACCTTTAGCATCGACATTTGTGAAAAACCTTCAAGAGATCACCAGGATCGTCTCCTAACTCTTAAAAATGAAGTTTTTCAGAATAATAATGTTTTGGGGTTTATTTTTGACTTAAGTCGTGACTGTCACGCCACAGCGGACATATTCCTGCTACAGCGACCCCGCCCTGACGGTAATAATCCAGCCTTGACGTCTTGAACGAAGACAAAGAGTTATATTAAGAATTTCAAATCCCTATTTCACAACACACCTTCAACCCATGACACTCATAAAGTTTCAGCTCACGTTAGGATCAGTTTCAGGAGTTCTACTTGCCCGAATTCGATTCCCTAAAGTCGTACGGGTTCCTTAATATCTTACCTATCCACTCATATAATCGAATTCATAACTATATCTGTCATTCGTTATCATATTTTCCTAGAACTTACTGACTTCAGTTTTGTCCAAATCTGGACTAGGTTAGGGAATTCGAAGTTACTACTGAAAAATTTTCTGATCTCAATTTTTTCTCTATTGGCTTTTCCCTAACTACGGAATCAGTTCATTACACTACCCATAATAGTTACATTCACGGGTCATTTGACAAAGTTTATTAGAAAAAATAATGTATTTATTGATGTTATATATTATTAGTATCTTGTTTGATATGATTTTTTTATCTGTACATTGTATTTAACATTAAAATGTTTATAACTAATACATGAAAATTCATGATATTAATAATAGAAAAGATTTTAAATTTATACAATATATTGATTAGAAAATATGAACCCTCAAATTTTTTCATCATATTTGTGAAGGATATTTTTGAAATAAATATTTTAATTTTTTTTATATGTTATGTTATTTTTATCATATCAAATTATATCATATATAAAAAGGGAAAAGGGTAAAAAATATCTTACAACTATGTGAAAGGAATAAAAATGTCATCCATTTATAGTTTGACTCAAAAATACCCTTTCCATCAATACTTGGGTTCAAAACGCCCTTACAACCAATACGTGGTCCAGAAATGCTCCTGTAGTTACTAAATGGGTCAAAATGTCATTTTCCGAATATATATATTATTTCTTTTCTTTTTTAAACACATCTTCTTCCGAATTAAAATATTATTAAAATGACTAAAATTTTGAAAAAATCCTTTTGGCCAGAAAACTTTTCCATAATTTCGCAAGAATTGTAAAAATAACATATTCACATTATAAACTAGTTTCTTTTTGGACAGTTTTTTACCCTTTTAACTTTAAAACTCTTTAACTAAAAATGGAAAAGAGATCAGTATATTTTAAAATAAAAATGATATTATAGACCTTTACATTTCTGATCAAATTCGGACTAAATTTTTCTTATCTTTTAGCATTATTCAAAAACTTTTATGTTGAAACCAATTTTTTGGACATTAACCTTAACAAAAAAATATGAAAATCTCAGCCACATTAATGTATAAAATTTCCAATAAGAGAATTTAAAGCAATATATATATATATATATATATATATATATATATATATATATATATATATA
>NC_028640.1:22651872-22652741 GCF_001406875.1 Solanum pennellii
TATATATATATATGAATCTAAAATCGCTGATGTGGCCTTCGTCTAAGAGCTAGAAAAATATTTAATTTTTTTTTACCGTTTTTCAATTTTAAAATACAAAAATATTACTTAAATATTGAAGATAATCACAATTAAAGTCATTAAATAATAATTACTCTAATGTCCGTTATCTATCTTTTCATATTCGTGTATTACTAATTATTTTACTAACTATAAATACTAAAACAAATGTTTTGCACTACGTTTGGTCGTCTTCATTCACAATTTCCTTTCAATTTTTTTCTTTTAATTTTTTTTTATTTTGCTTCTTTTCATTGCAAACTCTTTTTCAAGAAGTTTCTTTCTTTTTGATTCTTTTTTTAGTTGTTTTTTTATTGTAACATTATTAGTGTTGTCTCCACAATTATTATTTTTTTGTATGTAATTATAATGCCTGATTTTTATTTGTTAGAATATGAGAGAGAGCAATATATATATGACCTTATTTGTGAAAGGAACTCGTCATAATCAAGCTTGAAAAATATCAATCATTAGCGATATAACAAACTTTATCTATATATGTTTTTCTGTTGCATGGTTGTACATAGTTATAGTGTGAATTCAAATGTAACAAATTTTATTTTCTAGAATAAATGTCATGTTTTAAAGTTACGAAATAAAATATTAATTTTACATCAAATTATTATTATTATTATTATTATTATTATTATTATTATTAATCATAAATAAAACCTCTCCTTATACTATTCCTAAATAAGTAACATACTAATAAGAACTTACACTAACAATGAATATGAAAAATACAACAAGATGAAGAAAAGAAGAACAAACAAAAAGTATATATATATACATATATATATATATATATA
>NC_028640.1:22652940-22655519 GCF_001406875.1 Solanum pennellii
ATATATATTTATAAACTTGATTGACACATCATTTACCATTTGAGAATATTTTTTAACAAGTGATAAAAGTTTGAGAAATTGTTATTATTTATAAATTTTTAATATTTCCGACTTATTTAAAATACATATAATTTTTTGCTCATTCCCACCAAGTCAAATTTGAATATTATTGTAAGCCACATTTTATATGAAAACTAAAATATTAAAAATTTATTGAACATAATTTTGATTATTGAACAAAAACCAAATCAAACATGAGCATTTTAAAAAAATATAGTTTATAACATTTAAAGTGTTTTTTTAAAAACTACAATTATAAGTTGGCTTTTCAATAAGTTACAAAATTATAAAATGCAATTCATAAATCCAACATTTGTAATTGTCTATTTTTATCATTTTTGACTTATTTTTTATCTTAAAAAATAAGTACATAAATGAGAATTGAATAATAGATGAAACTGGCATTTAAAATAAATTAAAATTGATAATTATCGTCTTTTTTTGTCCATCTTATTTAACATTATAGACTATTCATTTATCTTATTAACTTTTGCATAGTGATGTCACTTTCTTTTCTCAGGTCTTTTGATATTTCAAGTATGGAAGAGAATCCATATAAACTTGAGTACAATTGGATATACATTTTTAATAACCAACTATTTTTCAAAAAAAATTCGGAAAAGGGTCTGATATACCCCTTAACTTTGTCATTTAGAGCTGATATACCCCTCGTTATAAATATATATTATGTGTTTCTGATCTAAAGTTTATATGACATTTTGGATATACATTTTGCATAAACTTGAGTGAATACTAATGCTATAATTTCTTCTAATATTAGCAGATTTATCCTTTAATTAACTGATGGTTTAAATGTGGCAAAATGATCTCATATTTATTTTGATAGTGAAAATTTCATTTGGTAGGAAACAAAAGTTTACTCAAATGAGAAGAGAAATAAGTTGGGAAGAAATATGAGAATTTTTTTTTTGTATACTGAAAGTTGGAAGATGGAATTTGAAGCAATTCAATGTGATGGGTTAAGTTCTTCTAATAGTAATATAAATTTCATTGAACTGTTATTTCTTTCGATTAAATTTTCCTCATATTATCTAAAGTCGTATATTTAAATGGCAATACACTTTGAAAGGTATATTTTCTAACGACATTTTTACTTGTCGTTTTTATCAGTAATATGTTTACATCATGTGAAGAAAATAGAGTTCTTTTTGGCATGTTAATGGTAATTCCTTTTATCACATTTGAGACACATGAGAAATATTATTGGTTTCCAATTGTATTTTTTTTGTAAACTATATTCGTGTATACTAAATGTTCGGCGTATACAAGATAATATAACAATCTCCATATGAAGAATATTCATATTTGAACGAATATATTTATTGTTGTAATAATAAACAAAAAGTTATATAAATGAATAATCATGCAAAAAAAAATTTAATCGCATCAATTAAATTGAAATTTTAATTTGTTTGTATAAATAAATTATTTGAAATATATTTATATGAATTTTATTCTTTTATATCAGTAGAAATTAAAAGCTCAACATACCTAAAATCGATCACTAATAGCAAGATCATGAGAATGGACATCCACTAATTATAAAGTGTCATTTCTTTCTTTCTACTCTTTTGATTTTAAAAAATGAGGACTGTATAAAATATTAAAATGATATGAGAGGTCATTCAAAAATATAAATTTATGACTATCTTTTTAGAAATCTAAAATAAATTTGACATGATAAATGGAGAAGAATGAGGAGAAAGCAATAATAAATAACAAAATGAAAAGGAAAAAGATATTGAACCAAATGGAAGAAATAAAAAGAAAAAGGCGGGAAGGAAAGAAAAAGGAAATGAAAAGGAAAATCTAATAATTATAAATAAATAATAATTTAATAAAATAAAAAGGAAATAAAATAAATTTATATCCTTAAATCACGTTATTTTTTATTTTATTTTTCTCCTTACTTGTTCCTCTTAGTCTTTTTAAATTGAGAGTACGGAATTAAAATATTAAAATGAATAATTCAAATTACAAAAGATATGCATATACACACATATAAAAGAAAAAATGTAATTAATTTTATTAAACGAGAATTAAAAATACAATCTCATAATATAAAGGTGAAATACTAAGGGTCTATTTGGATTAATATTTTGCTTATGACTTATAAGTCAAAAGCCATAAGTTCTAACTTATGACTTTAGGCTTACTTTTGTTATTTAACTTTAAAATAAGTGCTTATAAATCCTTTTAATTTTATTCAAACACTTTAAAACTGTTTAAAAACTATTTTGGCTTTAAAATACCTAAAGAAAGTCAATTGTAACGACCTGTTTAGTCATTTTAAGCAGCAGATTTTTTTTTTGGAAAAACTGCCTGAGTCGACGGAACCCACGACGGACCGTCATGGGCACGACGGACCGTCGAGGGGGTCTCGTTCCAAAACACTTAGAATTCTGAAATTTGGGTACAGAAATCGACTCTCTGAACTTCGTAACGGAATGGCAGGACGGACCGTCGTGGGCACGACGGACCGTCACAGACCCTTTAGT
>NC_028640.1:22665778-22674841 GCF_001406875.1 Solanum pennellii
GTGATGACTTCCAGATTTTGGGGAATAATAGATGTTGAATTTTAGAAGTTATTGAATTGGTTTTTATTAATGAGTTTAAGTCTTCCGCATTACTTTCTGTTGATATTATAATGAAATGTTAGGGTTTAGATTGGTTGGTTCGCTCACATAGGAGGGTAAGTGTGGGTGCCAGTCGCGGCTCGGTTTTGGGTCGTGACATCAATCCAAACAGGCACTAAAACTACATAACGAAAAAATTTAAATAAAATATATTTTTATAAGTTATTTAAACACAGGTAAATAACTTATTCTATATTTGATATTTTTGATCGCACCTTTACTCCTTCCTTTTAGGTTTTCTACTTTTTTTCTTTATTTAGAATTTGTTGTTTTGGACCATAGATAATTCTAATTGCTTAATCATTGCTAAAAAAAGTCATATACGCTAGCAAGAAGTTACGGTATAATTTTTTTTTTCAATTTAGTGCTTTTATTTGCACATTAAATTCTACAAATTTACTTGTTCATTAAATTATGGATATAATACCCATAGCACTTTTATTACTTAATTCTGCTTTTTCTTTCTGATTTCTTTTATCTTACTTAAATATTTGCTTAAATAATTTATATTTATAGTAAATTAGGTTTAATAGTCTTCCATTGCCCTTTTTATTACGTATTTATTACACATTTATTTTGAATTATTATATCATACTCTATCTAAAATTAAAATATGAGACTATGTATAAAACTAGATAATAAAAAAATGATGTGACACATTCAATGGCAAATGATCCTATTTATTTTTTGGGGATTCTTTTGGCATTTCCTCTATTTTTTTCATTCATATTTTATAAAATTATCTCTTTAATTTACACCTCTTCAATTAAAGATATCTAAATTTTAATTAATTTAATAATATCTATAACTCCTAACCTTTCATATTCATAATCTTCAAATATTTTAATATAAATTTATAACTCCTTAAAATCATAGTTATAATATCTTATTTTGAAAAATGTATGATGATTATTTCATTTTCATTTCTCTATTTTTCATCTTTTATATATTTTGTTGACACTTTTTTTTGAATTTTTGTAATTATTATTATACAAATGGAATGATTCTATTACTACTCCACTTAAGTGTCATGTTTATACTCCACTTGAGTGTCATGTTTATTGTGTTCATTATGTTGGTAATTTTTTTTTAATGTTTTAACAATTAAGATAATAAGAATGACGTTGTATTATTTATTTATTTATTGTAGTTAAATTATGGTTTCTCTTTATTTTGTATTTTTATGTAAAGTTGTGATTGTTATAAATTTATAATTTTATTTGGTTCAAAATAGTAACTTGTGACTTTATTGAACATAATTATCTGTGCTCTTGTTTTCAGTTCCTCAAAAATGTCTAAATAGTTATTTTTTTCATGAATTTTCAATTTAAAAAAAAAACTTTATTACAAGTTTTAAATAACACTAAAATCTACACAATAATATGTTAGAGTTTCTTAAGTTTTTCATCTTTATTATATTTTTTTTACTAAGAATTCTGTTTATTTTTATTTATTTTTTACTTTTACAATTTTTCTATTTTTATTTTAGAATAATAAACATGTCAATTAACTATTCATCTATAGTCGTTAATATAAAACTTAAGGATCATTATTTTCATTACTCTCATAATCTTATTATCATAATCTATCTCTACATAATTAATAGTCATATTCTAGGCATTATTTGCTATTCCTATTATAGTCCTATGAATAAATGTATTGTAAGACTTTGGACAAATGATCACATAAGTCTTTTAAATTAATTGTGTTTTTGGTACATATTTTATTCATCCTTTAATTTGACTCGAAGAATAAAACTATTGAATGGTGATCAACTTGTGGAAATGGATGTCAGACAAGAATTTGAAAGATTGTGTATTAATTTTGTATTTATTTTTATTTTTAATGATTAAGACCGTAAACAGCGTAAAAATAATGTTACATTCTTTTTCTATAGTTCTCTTTATTTTTTATTTTAAATGGAAAAAAATTATTATTATTAATTTAGTTATATTTTTATGGTTCAAAAGAATAACTTATGACTTTGTTGGAAATTATCTAACTACTATCAAAATATTTTCCTCTATGAAAACAATTAAATATATAATGAAATTCAATTGTTTTTTATAATCGCTTGAAGCGCGGATGAGTTCACTAGTGAAGGATAAAAATAAAAGAATATTCTAAAAGTAGTCTTGAAAATAGAACAATTAAATTAATTTGAAATATAAAAAATGTCTTAACAATTCAATTATTTTTGAAATGGACGGAGTAATATAAATCCTTTCATTCTTTTTTTTTGTTGAAATAATCACTCTGTATAATCTCTATTATATAATATAATTTTTTTTTTCAAATTCTTCAGCTAGTATAAAATTATGTTTATTCTAAATTTCTTAATAACACAAATTACAAGCAAATATTATATATTATACATATTAAGTACAATTCAAATAAAAATGAAACCGTTTTACAGCTGAATCCGAATTAAAAAGGCTCATTTTTGTAATTTTTCCTATCTTTTATTATGTATAATCTCTATTATATAATATAATTTTTTTTTTCAAATTCTTCAGGTAGTATAAAATTATTTTTATTCTAAATTTCTTAATAACACAAATTACAAGCAAATATTATATATTATACATATTAAGTACAATTCAAATAAAAATGAAACCGTTTTACAGCTGAATCCGAATTAAAAAGGCTCATTTTTGTAATTTTTCCTATCTTTTATTATGTATAATCTATATAGTTAAACAAAATTTGATAGTCATCAATGAAACATTTCTAAATTATGATTTAGATTCATGTACGGTATAAATAGATTATCTTTTAAGAAATTGTATCAAATATACCTTTATTTTTATTAATTGTATTTTATTGTTGGCATCAAAATATGTTTAAAAGGTTATTATATCATAGATTTCGCTAAAATTAATAACATTATTTGTTTTTCTGTTTATTCGTTTTATTATAGAGCTATATTAAATTATATACTCAATCAGTATTTTTCTCTTTTCTTTTTTTAGACAAAATTAATATTTTCTTATAATTTTTTTAAATAGATTAAAAAAATAAATATATTACATTTTAAAAGCAGTATAAAAAATAAAAAAGTTGATAACGTAAAGATATAATAGACATTTTAAAAAGTCAATTAGGAAAAAATGAAGAGAATGATTATTTCTCAAAGTTGGAGGGAGATTCTTTAATTTTTAAAGAAAAGTTCAAAGCTCAAAGGTACTTTCTTAGTTTCATATTAATTGATCACTTTTTATTTTGCATGATATTTTAGAAATCCTAAATAAGAAGACATTTTTACTAATCCATTCCTTATATCACCAAACTATCTACACTATCTGCTATCACATAATAATCTACCATCACTTGCGGAAAAAAATCCGATGAATTATGGTGTTTCTAAAAACGCACAACAAAATACCAATAAACCACATCATATCCACCATGTTCACTATCAATTAAAAATAATAACATTCTAAGAACGATTAATAATTTTTATTGTTTATTAAAGAAATAAATCCAGTCAATCGTTGCACCAGACTATTACCAAAGCATATAAATTTTATACTAAACCACAATAACATACAATTTAAATCAACGACTAATTACCAAAACGACTAAATACTGATTGTGAGAAAAAAAAAACACTAAATCAATCATTGGTTGTTCAAATACGTGATGTGTCTCATTGCCTATTGTGTTTTATTAGAATTGAAAATTTATTGGTATCCATATTTGAACAATAAATCAGCGTACAAAGATACTTTATTTTTTTTAAAGACCTTTCTTCATGGGAGATAATATATAACAAATTTGAGTAAATCAGGAAAGGTAAAATAATTGGAGAAAATCAAGGAATATTTGATAAGTGTGACTTACTAATTCTACGTTTTAATTTTTTTTTTTTTATAAATTCTAGTTTTGAAAAAAAAAATTATTAGTGAAAAAATAGTAAATATAGTAGCAATAAGATATTTTAGTTGTAAAAATAAGTTTTTTGCCCAGACCCTGGTTTATAGCTCTGTTTGTCACTTGAGTTCTTCTATTTACGACTTTATCATCTGGACATTTAAAATTATTAAAAGACATTATTATAAACATTTTTATCATTGACTAAGCTTATGTGACATTTTTACTATTGAGTCAGATAAAAAGTGTGATTACACGCGTTTAAAAGCGAGTGAGTATCATTACTTTAAAATTTAAAATATAAAAACTAAAAGAAAAAGTATAACAATTAAAAAAATAAAAAAAATCTCATCCCTTGTAAATCTACTGTATGCTTCTTCGTCTTCCTCAGAGTTTCTCCCAACCCCACCATCACCATACACAACCACTCCTTCTTCTATCTCTTTCCACACTTAATGACCATAAAATGAAATAGGATGAACAAGAGCTACACATGAGTTTTAGAAGTTAACTTGTTAAAATGTTGATAAATGTCTTTTAAAATTTAGTTTAAAAAGTTTTGAGTTCAAAAGTCAAGGGACAATCATTATTTTTTGAAACTAGTCTTTTGAGCTAATCTGTTGTCACAATTCAAATTCACAAGTCGTGACGATACCTACGTTCCCAACCAATAGGTAAGTCAACCCAACATATTTTACCAATTTTTAACTAAACAGTGAGAAAAAGGTAAACACTAAGTTAAAATTTTCAACATAAAGCTCATTATAAATACGAATCACCCAAGAATTGGTGTCATAAGTACAAGAGCTTCTAAAATACGATAAGTCTGAAACTAAAATGACAAATTCAACATAAGGAATATCCTATCTGAATACTAATTAACAGAATAAGTAAAATATAGAGGGATGTGTGGGCCACGGAACAGCCAAGCAGCTCACCACAACTTCAAGACACTCGAAACTCAGACTCAAATTGTTCACGAGATGTGCTCTTACTCGGAATCGAATCTGCACCACAAAGAGTGCAACAAATGTAGTATGAGTACGAAACCACGTGTACCCAGTATATCTCATTGACCAACAACAAAGAAGTAGTGACAGGAGTTTATGTAAGAAAGATCTATTCTTTAATTAAACAAGCCTATATTACACTTACCAGTCAAGTTTCATCAAATAGAGCTAATCAACATCAACTACTTTCCAACCACCAAATAAAACACACAATCATCAACAATGAAGAATGTGATGAAATGCAATGCAATATGATACCATGAAATGATATGTATCATAATACCTGGTACTCTCTCAATAGTGTATACATGATACTCATTGAAAATAATCGAAAGTTTATGACCCATGTGGGACTCGCGATGTCCATATACTGATACGGACAATCTCCACGTGTCTGTGCGGACGATCTCAACTCACTTTCATAAAATCAAACAACTTTCGCACGAACAGTCTCCACAGGCTCAAATCACAATCTTAACATCTCACCATCCCCAGCACGAATGATCTCCACGTGCCCAGCTTATACTCAATCTCATGTCAATGCATGTACACAATATTATTTCAATAAAGAGGATGATAATACATCTCAATCAATCTATATTAACATAATACATAACCACCTCAATTATCACAACTATATGGGTGCATAAGGAAAAACACAATCACACAAAGAATTCAAGTCAAGTAATAAATCATCTAATGCCCATATGCTTTTGTATTCTCGGATTTCAACCCGCATTTTATAGTAATAAACTTTTCATTTATATCACCGGTACTCGTATCAATGCCCGTGACAACATTGGTATAATACCCCATCTTTCGCCCTTAACCACTGTCTATTCCATTTTTAATATTTAATTAGAAAAACACCCTTCAACAAGTCTAAAAGTCTTAACATACCTCAAAATGTCGAACTCGTGCCACGAATCATCTAGATAGTTTTTTCGCTTTTCGCAAAGTTTCGGAACATTCCCAATCTACCAATTATGCAACATTCATAAGTAAGTGAGTTTGTGGACATTCAAATAATTATATGTCTGTCATAGACCCTAAAACTCAATCATACCTCTAATCAAGCTCTAAATTTTGATATAATTTATATGCCAAATTTATCATATTTGCTAAATTTTAAGCCAAGAATATAACCTTAATCTCTACAAAATACCCAAAAATTCAATGTTACATCATATAATATACACCTATAATCAATTACCTATCTCAATATATCAAAAATAGTATCTTAATTTGATAAATAATTAAAATAAGAATTGATTCCACTAATTATCAGCACCACTCAAAACACAGGAAGTCTGCAACGTTACACTAAAAATGCCTAATTTTCTAAAGGTTATTACTAATGCCAATCATTGGCCTGATTGCCAATTATTGGGCTAAGATTCTTAGCAAATCATTTTTAATTTTATAAATAAAATTTTAAAAAAACTAAACCATGGCCATTTATTTGAAATTATTATTTTAATGTAATAAAAGAGAAAGGTTTTTAAAACCCCTTTTGCACTACACTGCGAGACAGAAACCAAAAACCCTTGTAATCATTGTCTAATGATTGCCTCCGAATTATTATTACATAAACAACCATCCCATTCAACCTAATAAATATACTAAATTTTCTCAAGCTTTTCAATACCAAGTGACAACAAAATAATACATCATCAATATATTCTTTCACACTAACAATTCATATTACTTATGTGCACTTATGCAGAAATTATAGTCAGCTAAAAAAAGATTTTTACCTAAAGTATTTGTTTTTCCGTCCTCTTCGCTCTGTATTATACGTCTCACAATTTAGTTTCCAACTCTTTTGTTTTCCCTTCTCCTCTAAACTGACTCCAGTAACATATTTTAATTACATGGGCCAAAAGTAAAGGGGTATTAAAGGAATGATGGACTTGTCACTATCTATTTACAATCTTAATTATTTAATAAAAATTCCTCAACTAGATACTAGTAGTCATCGAATATTTTAAAGTTTTCAATTTAAATTTTATGAAAAGAGTCAAAATAGTCCTAGTTCTCAAAACGACCTAGCGGGTCGTTACATGTGTTATACTAGCTTCAGACGCCTCAATCCTTTTGTTCAAATGAGCGTCTAAGTCTGAATATCTGAACCAAATTGATCTATTTCTTGTGTGAGATCAACTCTTCCTTCAGTTAGTTGGGTTGTCACGTATGTCATATGTTTTCTACTGTCGTGCTCCAAAAAAGGATAAAGATAAATACAAAGGAAAAAGTCATGCAAATATCGTGGAAGAGATGGAAGATGCAGATGACCTCTGTTCAATGATATCGGATTGCAACTTAGTTGGAAATCCCAAGGAGTGATTTCTCAAAACAGGTGACACTCGACATATTTGGTCTGCGAAAGAAGCCTCTGCAATATTGTTGTGTTGTTGAAGTTTGGCATGTTGTTTGAGGGATAAAATCACGTGTAGATAACACATACCTTTAGAACATCAATTTTAGTGATTAAACGTCCGGTACGACTCCCCAAGGACCACCCTAAGGGTCCTTGAGGAGGACCCAAAGTTTGAACCCGAAAACTATCAAATGGGTGACCTACAGTAGGCCATCTACGACCAGTAAGTCCATTGAAGGTTTGTAAGTGTGATACGTAAGTCAAGACTTAGCCTAGGGATATTTAGATCCATTTACAAGTCTCAATCACAATCTACGAACTGACAGAACGACCTGTGAACCCACCTACGGTCCATAGGTGGACACAGTGTTGCTGTCAAGTTTTCGGCCAAGCCAAGGGTGGTTTGGTATATTTTATCCTTGCTAATTAAATGCATGGACAGTTATTTTTAGTGTTTTTAGGTATTTTGAGTGTATTAAAACATTTAAACCCTCATTTACACTTTGAACTCTTAAATCAAAGCCCTTCCTTCCCAAAAAGGTTCTCTCTAGAACTCCATTGAAGACTCCAAGCTTTCAAGTCAATCTCTTCAAGTTTTCTCAAGATTTTTTCAAGGTAATTTCATGAATTCTCATCATTTAGGTATGTTGACCCTTTATCCTTGATTAGTCTTCCATTCAAGGAGCCGATCCAAAATAGATTTCAAAGCTTTTCAAAAGGTTAAAATCCTAAATTCTTATATAAGAATGGGATCATTGTTAAAACATTTTAAAGCATTTATATTGATGAATTCAAGGTTTGGTTGATTATTTTAAGTGAATTTTATATGGTATTCCTTCAAGAACCCTTGTCTTCCTCAAAACCCTAAGTTGAATGGCAATTGGTTGATCATGAATGTATATGGAATAATATGTGACAGTATGAAGTTAGTTTATGGATTCATGTCATTTATTATGCTTATGATGGATAATTTTTGTTTTTTTGAGGTATTGATGTATTGGTGTGATGGTAAGTTGGAATCTAAGGCCTTGGAGGACTATTGTGATTAATGTCTTGTTGATGGAATTGGTTATGGAAATACGTCAATTGTCTTATCTATTGTAGTATTTTACAAATATATATTAAGATTGGTTCTTATTGATGTAGAATGGTGATATATATTGTTGTGTGATCCAATTATAGTGGTGATGCTTATTTGATAGCTATATTAATGTGATTTCAATGAAGTCAGGGTGATTATGTCTTGAAGTATATGTACTTTTGATTCCGATGATAGAGTAATGATCTTGTATAGAATGTGAATGTGTTGTGATTGAAAGTATACTCTCACTAAATTCTCTTGAATTGGTAGTATTAGGCACCCTATTCTTGTATAAATGATGTAAAGGTGAATATATATCTTGAATTGGTAGGATAGTGTAACGACCTGTTTAGTCGTTTTGAGCAGCAAATTTTATTTCTGGAAAAACTGTGTGAGTCGACGGAACCCACGACGGACCGTCATGGGTAAGACGGGCCGTCGAGGGGGTCTCGTTCCAAAAGACTTAGACTTCTGAAATTTGGGTACTGAAATCGACTCTCTGAACTTGGCGACGGACCTGCAGGACGAACCGTCGTGGGCACGACGGACCGTCGCAGGTGTCTCGTTCCAGAACACTTAGACTTCTGAAATTTGGGTACTGAAATCGACTCTCTGAACTT
>NC_028640.1:22682232-22733732 GCF_001406875.1 Solanum pennellii
GATGACTTCCAGATTTTGGGGAAATAATAGATGTTGAATTTTAGAAGTTATTGAATTGTCTTTTATTAATGAGTTTAAGTCTTCCGCATTGCTTTATGTTGATATTAAATTGAAATGTTAAGGTTTAGATTGGTTGGTTCGCTCACATAGGAGGGTAAATGTGGGTGCCATTCGCGGCTCGATTTTGGGTCGTGACAGATAGTGCATCCTCTTATAGACTAATAAATGTATCTTGACTTAATTGCTAAATGAGTATGATTCGGTATTACCTATAGTTGGTATCCTTGTCTTGAATGAATGAATGAATGTTTTGGTTAGGTATACCTAACGTTGTAGACACGTAATTTTGACCGAATTTAAGTTTTATATCTTTTTTAGAGCTTAAATATTTTTTAAATATAAAGTAGATATTTTATTTAATAAGTTTATTTTAAAGGATTTGAAAACAACAAAAATAGAGTTACCCTTTAAGTTACATTTATTTATTTTTTTAATTTATTCAAAATTTAGCAAATAAATTATTGATTTTAATATTTTCTTCACTATATTTTTGATTTAGCTATTTCATATTTTTTTATTATCAATGCCAAAATAACTAGTAATTATTATTATTATTATTATTATTATTAATATTATTATTTATTAACAATAAAAATTAATAATAATAACATACCCATTACCCCACTTAATCACTATCCACTACCACATTCCCACATACCNCCACATACCATTTTACTACCCCCACCTCCCATGAAAAACTATCAAAAAAACTAACTCACAACCCCCCCTTATTATATAAAAATTACATAACAAAAAAAAAAGGAAAAGGAAAAGGAAAAGGAGAGGAACGAGAATCAGAAAAGAGAAAGGGAGAAGAGGAAAAGAACAAGGAAAAAAAATAGAAAAGAAAAGGAAGAAAAGAGAAGAGCAAAAAGAAAACAAAAAGGGAAAGGAAAAAAAAGAAGAAACAACAAAGAAAACTTTTCATTTTTTTTTCCGAAGAACACACGCACAAAGAAAAATACAAGTAAAAATAGTGGAGTTCGAGGTGTCAAGTTCGTGGTTCCTAAATTCTTTCTTTTCGTGAAATAATTTCCACAAGAGGTATTACTTAATTTTATTTATTATTGATTTTATGTCATGATAATGCGAGAATGGATTGCAATATATTGAAGTTGTTAAATTTCGCATGTGTTTAAACCATTAATATTTATTGATGTTATTATATGAAGTACGTTCAAATGTTCATATGAACTTTATGTTTGGATCCTTTGTATAGTTATATTTAGTGTGAAATTATTATAACAAACCGTGATTTATTTTATATTTAAATAACCCATAGTTTATTTTATATTTAAGTAAAATTATTGTCCAAGTCATTTTAATTTTTAATATTTAGTTTATAATGATAACATGTGTAGCTATTATGTAAATATATTAATTTTAGTTAGTAGAATTTTTGTTTAATGTTAGTGACATAAAAAAAAATCAAATAAAAATGGAAGAAGAAAAAAAATATAATAATAATAATAATAAAAAGAAAAAGGAAAAGTTAAAAAATAAATGTGAGAAAGAATATAATAAAAAAAGGGGAAAAGAGAAAACAGAAAAAAAAATAATAGAAAAAGAAGTATAAAAATAATATTAAAAAAACATGCAATTGAAGAGGAAAGATTTTTTTTTGAAAGTTTCTTTGTCCAAACAGAAAAAAAAATTAAGTTGAATAATAATAATAAAAAAAATAAAACCTTGAAAGTATAAAAAATAATAATAATAACAATATAATAATAATAATAGTAAAAGATGAGAAGGTAAAAAGAGAAAAAAAAGAAACGCAAAAAAATAGAAAAAAATAAAAATAATAATAATAACAAAAGAAAAAGTACAATAAAGAATATCTTATTTTATTCTGCTTTGTTTGATTTAATTTATATACGTATATATATTTTTAATTAAAGGGCATAAATTAATAAAATAAGGTAGTTTTAATATATTTAAATAAATTAAAGAATGAGGGTAAATACATTTGTTTTAACAATAGAATATTCAAAAAATTAGTTTAAGTCATAAAAGTCCATAAAGTGACCGTGCTAGAATCACGGGACTCGAGGGGATGCTTAATACCTTCCCCTCGGTCAATAGAATTCCTTACCCGAACTGGTTCACAGACCAAACAAAGAGTCATTTCCTTTTGATTAGGGATTAAACAAAAAAGGTGACTTGGAACACCGTAACTCAATTTCAAGTGGCAAGTCTGAAAAAATTAAAATAATCCCCTAATTAATAACGTCACTTAAATTGGAAAAACCCTTGCGCCGCTGCGCGAAAAAGGGGTGTGACATCTCTTGCGACTCCACTAGGGACTAGATTCGAGCTTGTAAACATGGACTTCTACATGACTTTATTATTTATTTACGTACTTATCGATTTGTGGATATTGTGTTTAATGAAATAATATGTTATTTCCGTGCTTATTTACCCTTTTGATAATATGTGAATTATCATATAACTATCTTTCCTCGCGCATCCATCTGAGTCTTCTGAGATACTTTAATCGGAGATGCGATTGCGCTCCCGAGCCATGAGATGTCAGAGATGCGGCAACGCTCCTGGGAAGGATTCTATAGTAACACATGTCTTAGGATAAGAAGGACTAACAGTGAGGCCAGAAAGCCCTGCTACTGGTAAGCTGTCCCTTCTCGACTCGAGTAGTCCGCTCGTTTTACGGCCAGTCTAGACACCTTCCATATTAGGTTGTTTACCTAGTAAAACAAGCCTCAACTTTGACTATCCCTAATAGGATTCGATTTATTTGCATCATGCATAATGTTGAATTAATGAGGAGCTCGACACAGGGGTCGAATCTGTCTAGGAGAAGTATCCCTACTTAAGACTATCATGTACATTATTTGTGTTACTTGTTGCATTATTGGAAAGACTATACAAATGTTGATCGGCTTTAGAGAATGAATTATAACGAAAAATATAAAATTAAAATTTTGACGTATTCCTTTTATTAAACACAATTTTCTCTATCAAAATTTATATTTCTTTTACAAATAGAAAAATCTATCAATACCATCGAGTTTTTCTATATAAAACAAAAAAAAAGGTTGAAAATTTAATTAACAAAAAATAAAATACAATCGAAAATACTAATATTTTTTGGAAAAATTTTGAGGGCTACTTATATATATTTTTTTGTTCTCATTCTTCCTTTAATAACCATATTTTTAAATAAATAAATAAATAAATTAAAAAAATAAACATAAAAAAATAAAAAAATTACTTTTTTTTTGTGTGTATGATTTTTACGTTATTCTTATTAAAAAAAGATATTTTGTTAAGCCTAATTTGTCACTATCATAATATAGGAAAATATGAATCCATATGGAAAGGGAGATAAGAGACAAAGAGAGGATCAATCACCTCGTTTCATGATATTTGATAAGGCCCCGACACTCTTTAAGACATGGTATGAAAATATGACAAACCATGGACGAGGAATGATGTTCAAACGCTTGGGATTTGTACGAAGCCTTTTGTATGTTGAGCCACGACGAGATTTTTTAGAAGCACTAGTGCATTTTTGGGACCCATTAAGGAATGTATTCCGTTTTTCTAGTTGTGAACTCACCCCGACCCTTGAGGAGAGAGGGGCATTCATTGGAAAGGGTAAACATCTTCACAAAGGAGAGCCTATGATACCAAAACATATTAATGGGAGGAGGTTTCTAGAATTACTACATATAAATGAGAATGATATAGGTGGTTGTCTCGATAATGGATGGGTTCAGTTTGAACTTTTGTACAAAAGGTATGACAAAAGTGATGGAAGAAACTCCGTAATAATGGGTGTCATCTGACCTGGGAAGCAAACAATTATGATGCCTTCGTGGTGGCTTTTTTGGGGATCATGGTATTTCCAAAAAAGGGAGGAAAGATTAGCATGAACTTGGCTGCAGTCATTACAACTTTTGAGAAAAAGCCTGATATCACCCTCGTACCAATGATTCTGGCAGACATCTATCGTGCTTTAACTATTTGCAAGGATGGAAAAGACTACTTTCAGGGATGCAATATGTTATTACAACTATGGATGATTGAACACATGCGTCATCACCCTTATGCGGTGGACTTTAAAGTAGAATGGAATGATTATATTGGAGGCCACAAAGAAATAATCAAAGATCATAGTTTTTCGAAGGGTATTGAAGCTTGGAAGCAAGACCTCAATAATCTGACTGCTAACAAGATTGTGTGGAATTATCATTGGTTTCCATCGGCCGAGGTGATATACATGTCTACTTTTCAATCATTCATTGTCCTAATGGGTCTTCGAGGTGTCCAACCTTACATGCCACTTAGAGTTATGCGACAACTTGGGCGACGCCGGTTTCTACCACCTAATGAAGATATGCGGGAATTCATGTATGAGTATAATCCCGAGATACCTTTAAGGCAATCAGAGATATTTAAGATTTGGGGGGGATGCATACTCTCAAGTCCCCACAATATGGTGAAGGATCACACAAGAGGCGAGGTGGACCAAGCATACTTAGACTGGGTTCATGATCAGCCCCTTCCTAAGGTTATGCCAGAAGGGTCAATAAAAGGACCTATAGATCGAGAAGCAGAAATTGAGGTTAAGATTAAGCAAGCTCGCCTCAAAGTCGAAAGAAGCTATAAATATACTCTGGATATCCTAAGTAATGACCTGAAAAACGCTAAAGAGGAGTTGGCCCAACGTGATGCGATATTTGAAGTTAGAGTTAGAAAACACCGCTCTACCATTCTAACCTTACAAGAAGACTTGGGCATTGCCACAGGCGCTATGGAGCAACAGGAAGAGGAGTATAAGAAAGAAAAAGGCCCAGCTTATCTGCGCACAGTCTAGACTCCAAACTCAAGTTAAAGCCTTTATGGAACGGGAAAGTGAAATAGCAAGGCGTTTCAGTACTTACCAGGCAGACTGTGAGATTAATAGAGGTCAAAGGATAGCCGACGAGATGCACTCCACCATCAAATTGAAGAGCTCCAAGAACAAAGGGAAAATTTAACGCATGAAGTCAATACTGCTCACCACTGGTTACAGAATTGTTATGACAATATGGATGAAGCCAGAGACCGGATACTACAACTCAGGGATGAACTCAACAATCTTTATGCTAGATATTTACACCAGAACGATGAGAGGTTGGGCCGATAGGCCCGTGCTTTGGCTCCATATCTACTGAAAGCTTTGGCGAAGATTTATAAGGGTCTTGGAGATAATTGAGATTCGAGGATTCAATTTCTTTTCAAGTCTATTTTCTTAGTAGTGATTATTTCATTTGTTATTTTATTTCATTTAGAGTCTATCTAAGTCCTAGGTACTTCTGTTTTTTTTTGTTTTATTCAAATCATTGTTTTAAAAATATTTTAAAATGAATGAAAAAGATTTGCTTTTGGTCACCTTATGTGCATATGCCATGCAAAAAAAAAATTATTAATAGCTTTCTCGAACTACGCAAGATCTGATTCATGAGCCAAACATGATACGTAGGCAACCAAGGGGGTTCGATCCAAAATTTTTTCTCTTCTTCTTTCTTCTCTCTTTGAAAAAAAATTAAAAAATAAAATAAAATAATAATGATAATCATAATAATAAAAAATAAATAAGTAAATAAATAAATAATAATAATAAAATAATAAAAAACTAAGGAAGAGAAGAATACCTGTAAGCTGGGATGAAACATAAGGTTCTCCATATTAGAAGTATGTATGTGGATGCAATGTGCATAATTTCTTAACACTAATCGGTTTGTTACTCCATTCAGAGAGAGAGACAGAGAGAGAAAGAGAGAGAAATAAAGAGAGAGACACTAGCTTAAAGGTAGTTGGTTTGTGGTTAAACTGGCATCACATCCTTACAACACAAGATCGAAAGGGAAACAGAAAATGGCCCCCAAAGACGGAAATGAATCGAACAATGATGAGATCCAAAACCAGATGACTTCACAAGAAACAGGGACAACAAAAGAGATAAGGGTATTAAAACAACAAATGGAAGAGATGTATGAGGCTTGGATGAGTGGACAACCTCCACCATCTTCAATCCGGGACTATTTTAATACAAATATGTCTCCCTCTATCCAGGTGTCGACAAGTGATCCGATATATCCCCCTTGATTCGGCCCCTATGCTAACACATCAATGTCGCTGGAAATTCTATGGTGCACCCTTCGAATACACCTATGATAAGTAATCCACTCTTTGTGTCAACTGCCCCGACTAACAACATCCCGCAGCCAACGATGGTGCCCAAATCCAACAGCGATCCTCTGCCCAAAGTTCGTCATGATCACAGTTACACTCTTGAAGAGGCCATTAAAATTCCAATCTCTCATCCCCACATTCATCAATATAGTTCCCCTGTCGAAATTGAGAAGATGGTCAAGAATGAGGAACATGAAGAAATGACTAAGAAAATGAAGAGTTTGGAACAGAGTATAAGAGATATGCAAGGACCAGGAGGCCACAAAGGCATCTCGTTCAGTGACTTGTGTATGTTTCCTCACGTCCATTTGCCTGCTGGTTTTAAAGCTCCAAAGTTTGAAAAATACGATGGTCACGGAGACCCCATAGGTCATCTAAAGAGATATTGCAACCAATTGAGGGGTGCAGAGGGCAAAGAAGAGTTACTTATGGCGTATTTTGGGGAAAGCTTAGTAGGGATTGCATTTGAATGGTTCATAGATCAGGATATCACCAATTGGTACACATGGGATGATTTGGCTCGATGTTTTGTACAACAATTCCAATATAATATTGACATTGTGCCAGATCGCTCCTCGTTAGCCAACACGAGGAAAAAGACCACGGAAAATTTTCGTGAATATGCTATCAGATGGAGGGAACAAGCTATTAGGGTTAAACCACCGATGAAGGAGTGAGAGATGATTGACGTTTTTCTCCAGGCGCAAGAACTTGATTATCGCTGAAGTTATTAAGGTAGGGGAAATGGTGGAAAATGGCATCAAGTCTGGAAATATTGTAACTCAAGCTGCCTTAAAAGCCACAATGCAAGTGCTTCAAAATGGTTCTGGAAATATTGAAGGGAAGAAGAGAAGGGAGGATGTGGCCACTATTGTATTAGCGCCTAGGACTCATGTCCAAGATAATTCCCCACAACATTATTTTCCTTCCCAAGCTCCACAATATTTTGTCCCGTACACTCCATATCATGTTTTTAATGCACAACCAATTGCAGCCCCTTCTTATCCACAATGGCGTGCACCAACTCCACAACATCATCCACCAACCCCACAAGTTCATCAAAATACTGCTAGAATTCCTTTCCGTCCTAGATCACAATACAAGAAGGGAAATGGCGTTAAAGATGAGTTTACTCCTATTGGGGAGTTCTATGATAGCTTGTTCCAAAAATAAAGGACGTTGAATGTTTTGAGTCCTATTGAGAGAAAGATGTCGAATCCTCCCCCGAGAAATTTGGATTATTCTTAACATTGCGCATATTTTTCTAATGCCTCAGGGCACAACATAGAGAGATGTTTGTATTTGAAAAGGGCCATTAAGGATTTGATCGATTCTAATCGAATTATAGTTGAAAGTACGAATGGACCCAACATCAATCAAAATCCATTGCCGAGGCATAGTGAAACAAACATGCTAGAAATGATGAAGGGTCATGAAGAGTTTGCATCTCCGTATAAGCCAATCCTTAAGGTTGGAACTGGCATTGAGAAGTCGGCAAATGTTATTGATTTGAGAAAAATGATGCCCTTAGGGGAGGAAAGTAGGTTAGAAAAGTTGAATCCATCAAACACACCCATCTTAACTGTGAAATGAGCCCTTGAAGATGTTTGGGCAAGTCCGAGTAAGGCAAAATCGTTTCTCCCAAAAAGGCCAAACCACCCTATCTTGATCGTGCAAGGGGCCCATATTCCTCCTGTGATTATCAGGCCAGTATCCCAGCTCCCAATGACTAACCCCAAAGCTGTTCCTTGGAATTATGAGCCTACTGTCGTGACATACAAGGGAAAAGAAATTAATGAAGAAATAGATGAAGTAGGAGGAATAACCCGTTCAGGAAGATGTTATATCCCGATGGAATTAAGGAAAACTAAAAATTACCAAATACAAATAAAGAGTCCAGTCACTGAAGGAGGGGCAGAGGAATTCCTAAGGAATATGAAACTATCAAACTACTCCGTGGTGGAACAATTAAGAAAAACTCCAGCAATCTCTTTGTTGTCTTTGCTAATACATTCTGATGAACATCGTAAGGCAGTAATGAAAATTTTGAATGAAGCACATGTTCCTAGTAAAGTTACAGTGAGTCAGTTAGAGAAGATTGCTGGGAGAATATTTGAGGTAAACCGCATCACCTTTTCAGGTGATGAACTACCCAAAGAAGGTAAAGGACATAACCAAGGCCTACATATCACTGTAAAGTGTGAGCTTTCATATGTCACTCGAGTTCTAATTGATGGAGGATCTAGAGCACATATTTGTCCTTTATCAACTTTACAGAAATTGAATGTTATTGCTGAAAGGGTCCGACCCAACAGTGTATGTGTTAGAGCTTTTGATGGGTCAAAAACAGATTTCATTGGTGAGATAGAGATCGTACTAACCATAGGCCTTGTGTATTTCGCTGTGAATTTTCAAGTGTTGGATATCAATGCGTCCTACAATCTATTGTTGGGGAGGCCATGGGTGCATAGGGCTAGAGCAGTCCCCTCAACGTTGCATCAAATAATTAAGTTTGAATACGACCGACAAGAAGTGATTGTTCATGGTGAGGGGGATTTGTCAATCTACAAAGACTCTTTCTTCCCTTTTATCAAGGCGAATAAGGAGAATGAGGCACTGGTTTATCAAGATTTTGAGGCACTGGTTATTGAGCATGTCCCCGAGGGGAGTGTCATTTCAAAACCAAAGATGTCCATCGCGTCTGTAATGGTGGTGAATGAATTGCTGAAACATGGGTTTGACCGGGTAAAAGCTTAGGAATCTGCTTGCAAGGGAGAGCTTATCCAGTGAGTCTACGAAAGAGCATCGGTACTTTTGGCTTAGGCTACCAACCTAGAGTCGAGGACAAAATGAATGCAAATAAGCATAAGAGAGATGTATGGTCCCTTACCAAGCCTATACAACCAATCTACAAATCTTTCATAAAAGCCTGCGCAACAGAATCTTATCAATCATCTTTTCCAGAGCCAGTGATGAAAGTAAGCGAAGAAATGATCAACTATTTTCAAGATTTATTTGTCGAGGTTGATATGGTGGAACTCGGAAAAGGCACTAGCGACAAAGATGTGCAATTCATTGGTCCTGATGTCAAGCTAAACAATTGGGAGGCCACCCCTCTCCCCGTTGAAGACGAGTCTTGGTAGCCTATCTTGTTTTTTCTTTTGTCATCCAATTCATTCAAGGATTGTAATTTGGATTTTATCTCGTCGTTTTATTTCAAACTCTATATTTCCCCTTTCAATAGGATGTAATTGCATCTTCATTTCAGTCTAATATATTTGTTCGTTTTCTTTTATACAATTCTTTCTATGCTGATTCTAGTGATATGACATGCATGCAGAATTTTTTGCCAGATCTTAATATCCAATCTAATCTTCGACCTAATATTGAAATAATAAGTCAAGAAATCGAATATGATGAAGACAGAGTATTTGAAGAAGTAAGGAGGGATTTCAATCATTTTGAAAATAAGTCAAATCCAAACATGAGTGAAACTGAGACGATAAATTTGGGGGATCAGGAAATTATTAAGGAGACTAAGATAAGTGTACATGTTCGACATCAAAAAGACGATATAATCAAGGCCCTGTTTGATTACAAAGATGTTTTTGCGTCATCTTATGATGACATGCCTGGATTAAGCACTGACATGGTTGTTCACAAGTTGCCAATTGATCCTAATTTTCCTCCGATAAAGCAGAAGTTGAGAAAACTCAAACCGACATGAGTGTAATAATTAAAGAGGAGATCACAAAACAACTTGAGGCTAAAGTCATTCTAGTCGCTCAATATCCTTCTTGGTTAGCCAATACCGTACCCGTCCCTAAGAAAGACGACAAAGTTCGAATGTGTGTTGATTATCGTGATTTAATTAAGGCAAGTCCAAAAGATGATTTTCCTTTGCCTAACATCCATATTTTATTGGATAATTGTGCTAAACATGAGGTTGCATCTTTTGTGGATTGTTATGCGGGCTACCATCAGATTATTATGGATGATGAAGATGTAGAAAAACATCTTTTATCACTCCATGGGGTACATATTGTTATCGTGTTATGCCTTTTGGATAAAAAATGCAGGGGTGACTTATATGAGAGCAATGACAACCATGTTTCACTATATGATGCATAGAGAAATCGAAGTTTATGTGGATGATGTTATCATTAAATCTAAAAAACAGTTAAATCATGTGAAAGACTTAAGGAGATTCTTCGAAAGGCTCTGCAGGTATAATCTCAAGCTCAATCCTGCAAAATGTGTATTTGGAGTTCCATCGGGGAAGCTTTTGGGGTTTATAGTCAGTCGAAGAGGTATCCAGTTGGATCCTTCAAAAATAAAAGCAATTCAAGAATTGTCACCTCCATGGAACAAAACTGAGGTTATGAGCCTTCTAGGAAGGTTAAACTACATCAGCAGATTCGTTGCTCAACTCACAACAACTTGTGAGCCTATCTTTAAGTTGTTGAAAAAGAATGCCACAGTCGAGTGGACCCAAGAATGTCGAGAAGCTTTCGTAAGAATTAAGAACTACCTATCGAATCCCCATGTGTTTGTTCCTCCCGAGCCGGGAAGACCTTTGATATTGTATATGTCAGTACTGGATAATTCTTTTGGTTGTGTACTGGGTCAGCATGATGACACTCGGAAGAAAGAGCGGGCCATTTATTACCTCAGCAAGAAGTTTACCGTTTACGAAGCGAAGTACACCCTTCTTGAAAGAACGTTTTGTGCCCTAACTTGGGTAGCACAGAAGTTTAAACATTATCTTTCATCTTACACTACTTATCTCATCTCTCGTATGGATCCATTGAAATATATTTTTCAAAAGCCCATGCCCACAAGCAGGCTTGCGAAATGGCAAATATTGCTCACATAGTTTGACATTATGTATATAACGCGGACTGCAATGAAAGCTCAAGCATTGGCAGATCATTTGGCTGAGAACCCTATTGATGAAGAATATGAACCACTTAAAACCTATTTTCCAGATGAGGAGATATCTTGTATCGATGAAGTTATTCACGATAACAATCAAGGTTGGGAGTTATTCTTTGATGGTGCCTCTAACAGGAAAGGAGTTGGAATAGGTGCTGTTCTTATGTCTGAATCTGGGGAATATTACCCTATATCAGCCCAACTTAGATTCTATTGTACTAATAATATGTCTGAGTATGAAGCATGCATTTTGGGCCTGAGGTTAACTGTTAACATGGGCATCCAAGAATTGTTAGTGCTAGGAGGCTCAGACTTACTAGTTCATCAAATTCAAGGAGAATGGGAAACTCGAGNATCCAAGAATTGTTAGTGTTAGGAGACTCAGACTTACTAGTTCATCAAATTCAAGGAGAATGGAAAACTCGAGACCCAAAGCTCATACCATATCAACATTGTTTACAAGGTCTTTGTCAACAATTCATGTCGATAAAGTTTAGACACATTCCCAGAGTGCACAATGAGATTGCAGATGCATTGACCACTTTATCTTCGATGCTCCAACACCCTGATGGCGCTCATATCGACCCTTTATACATACAAATTCGTGATCAACATGCTTATTGCAACATGATTGAGGAGGAATTTGATGGTAAGCCTTGGTTTCATGATATCAAAACATATCTTCAGTCTGGAGAATGTCCGTCGGATGTAACCAGTAATCAAAAAAGGACTATTCGACGACTAGCAAGGGGGTTTTTCTTAAGCGGAGGCATACTGTACAAGAAGACACCCGATTTAGGTCTTCTAAGGTGGGTAAATGCTCAAGAGGCTTCCACAATCATGATTGAAGTACACTCAGGAGTTTGTGGACCTCATATGAATGGATATGTTCTAGCCAAGAAGATACTTCGAGCAGGATATTATTGTCTCACCATGGAGCGGGATTCCATATGATTTGTTCGTAAATGTCATGAATGTCAAATACATGGTGATTTGATACATTGTCCCCCTTCTGAGTTGCATGCAATGTCTGCTCCATGGTCTTTCGTGGCATGGGGAATGGATGTGATTGGACCGATAGAATTAAAAGCATCGAATGGTCACAGGTTCATCTTGGTGGATATAGATTATTTACAAAGTGGGTGGAAGCAGTAACTTTCAAGTCAATGACCAAGAAGGTCGTGGTGGATTTCATCGATTTCACCATCATCTGTCGGTTTGGTATTCCAAAGGTGATTATAACTGATAACGCCGCAAATCTCAACAGCCACTTAATGCAAGAGGTATGCTACCAATTTAAGATTGAGCATTGAAATTCGACTCTGTATCGCCCAAAGGCAAACGGGACTGTAGAAGCTGCTAACAAAAATATAAAAAAGATACTTCGTAAGATGGTGCAAAGTTCTGGACAATGACATGAAAAGTTGCCTTTTGCTTTGTTGGGTTATCGCACTACGGTCCGTACGTCAGTGGGCGCTACCCTATATTCAATGGTATACGGGAGTGAGGCAGTTATACCTGCAGAGATTGAGATCCCATCTTTAGGAATTGTTGTGGAGGCTGAAATTGATGATGATGAGTGGACCAAAACTCATTTAGAGCAATTAAGTTTGATTGATGAGAAGCGTCTGACATCAGTATGTCATGGACAATTATATCATAAAAGAATGGCACAGGCATACAACAAAAAGGTGCGTCCCAGACATTTTGAAGAGGGTCAATTAGTGTTGAGACGCATTTTGCCACATCATGCTGAAACCAAAGGCAAATTTTCTCCAAATTGGAGAGGACCATTCGTTGTTAAAAGGGTATTACCCAATAGTGCTCTTTACTTAGCAGATATAGAAGGAAAAGTGACAGAAACGGTCGTCAATACTGATGCTGTGAAAAGATATTACAAATGATTTGAGTTCGACATTAGAAACCCTTATGCTTGGGCTCGACATTTCAAGGGTTGATTCAATGGTATCTCTTGGTTATGCTGTTTCCTTGACTTTTCAAAAAAAAAAACCCAAATTGCCTGAACTACGTTCGACCTGATTCTTGTTTCGGCAAGATACGTAGGCATCCCTAATGTTGGGTTCGGTTCAACCAAATACAAATCCAAAAATTCATATTGTAGTATACTTGGGCAAAACTCGTTTGTTTATTCATTTGCTTTCTCATCTCAAAGCTCAAAATCAACCCCATCATCTAAAGTCAATAAAAAAAAAGTCTTTGCATCAACCCTTGATATGTCGAGAGTAAGTTGGTTAAGGGTAGGTAAAAATCCTTAATGGGCACCATAATATAAATATGAGTAGAAAGAAATAAGAATGAGAGAGTCTTATTGGTAAAAACCCTAAGTGGGCACCGTAAGGCGTGGGCACCGTAAGGCGAAAAGGAGTTGAATATAAGAGAGTCTTATTGGTGAAAATTCTGGCATGCACCATAAGGCGGACGTGAGTTGGAGCAATTAACATGATAGAGTTTTAGCGGCAAAGACCTTCGTGAATATGACAAAGTGTATAAGGGTTCAAAATTATTTATAGATTTATTAAGTGTCGGGATTTAACATCAAGATTGAATGACCAATAATGGTTGATGAATAGATTGGATAGCCAAGTCTGGAAATCAATTCAAATTGCATGGCATGATCAGTAGACTCGGCTCCCACACTCAGATAAGTGTTTCTTTCTTCTTCTTACTAAAAAAAAGAGTCTTCATCGAAAAAAGAGTCCACCACCTTTTCAAACTCACGAATTTTCTTTGTTGAAGCAGGGACACAAGTCATTTCAAGATTGAAGATTTGAGGAACCTAGATGTTCAACCTAGTCTACAGCGAGCGAAATGGAAACCCTACATTGAAGACTTGTGAAATATTAAATGAAAGTTGGCTAATATATATCAAAACAACAATTACTTGAATGTTGGAATATTTTATTTATTTATTTTTTTTTTTTATTATTATTATTATTATTATTATTATTCTCCTTGAAGGAACTGCCAAATAATGAAGATAGCATTCACAATGTTTCGTTGGCATTATTAGTTTGTTGAAAATTTTAGTAGCAGGACCCTCCCGGATAATGGGATTAGCAGGACCCTCCTGGATAATGGGACTAGCACGACCCTCCTGGATAATGGGATTAGCAGGACCCTCCTGGATAATGGTACTAACAGGACCCTCCTGGATAATGGGACTAGCAGGACCCTCCTGGATAATGGGATTAGCAGGACCCTCCTGGATAATGGGATTAGCAGGACCCTCATGGATAATGGGATTAGCAGGACTCTCCTGGATAATGGGACTAGCAGGACCCTCATGAATAATGGACTAGCAGGACCCTCATGGATAATGGGACTAGCAGGACCCTCCTTGATAATGGGATTAATAGGACCCTCCTGGATAATGGGACTAGAAGGACCCTCCTGGATAATGGGACGAGAAGGACCCTCCTCATAATGGACTAGCATGACCCTCCTGGAAAATGGGACTAGCAGGACCCTCATGGATAATAGGACCAGCAGACCCTCCTAGATAATGGGACTAGCAGGACCCTCCTAGATAATAGGATTAGCAGGACCCTCCTGGATAATGGGATTAGCAGGACCATCCTCATTAATGGGATTAGCAGGACCCTCCTGGATAATGGGACTAGCAGGACCATCCTGGATAATGGGACTAGAAGGACCCTCTTCATAATGGATTAGCAGGACCCTCCTGGATAATGGGACTAGCAGGACCCTTATCGATAATGGGACTAGCAGGACCCTTGTGGATAATGGGACTAATAGGACCCTCCTAGATAATAGGATTAGCAGGACCCTCCTGGATAATGGGACTAACAGGACCCTCTTGAATAATGGGATTAGATTAGTTTCTCACAGGATAAAGACTTCCTAGTCTAGATTTTTAGTTTTATTTTCTCCTTAAATAAACACTTCCTAGTCGGAGTTTATGTTTTATATTTATATTTGCTAATAACTCACAAAATTTTTCCAGTGAAAACTGGGGCAAAAATTTATCTTTTGTTGGTGGTGGTTTTCAGGTTTCCTCAAGCGAGACATGGATTTTAAATTTAAGAACAAAGTTTCAATTTTTTTTAGAATAATCAATTCCATGATTGTTATAATTAGCTTCCTCAATGCATGTAGCAGCCTGAATTCCTCACATCTTTTACTAGTCAACTTTTGATCAAGAAAACACGCAACTATTCAAGAGCACTTTTCAAATTGTCATTTTTGAAGAATGTCAAAAGTTCCGCCTAATTGGCAAGTTCAGCCTCCATTCCAATTCTAGGTTAAGATATTCACCAAAAAATCAAGATGATATCTTAAAGTCAAAATTCAAGTGAAGATTCAAGAAAAGCTGCATGGATAGAAGTTTGTACATTTGTTTTTCTTTTCACTATTAGCTTTCAATTTTATATTTTTTTAAGAGTCGCGATCTAGAGCCTCGATGGAACCTCACTTAACTCCAACTCATCACCTCATCTCCTTGAACTACACGTGACCTGATTCCTTTATAACCTGGGATATGTAGGCTGTCCAAAATAAGGACTCGGTCACATAAATTTTGGTCTTTCAAATAAGAGTTCGGTCAAAACTTGTCACTTTGTCTACTTATTTGTCTGAAAACTCTTCGTGTTTCTAGTCAAAGAGGGGCAAACTGTAGACACGTAATTTTGACCGAATTTAAGTTTTATACCCTTTTTAGAGCTTAAATATTTTTTAAATATAAAGTAGATATTTTATTTAATAAGTTTATTTTAAAGGATTTGAAAACAACAAAAATAGAGTTACCCTTTAAGTTACATTTATTTATTTTTTTAATTTATTCAAAATTTAGCAAATAAATAATTGATTTTAATATTTTCTTCATTATATTTTTGATTTAGCTATTTCATATTTTTTTTTATCAATGCCAAAATAACTAGTAATTATTATTATTATTAGTATTTATTAACAATAAAAATTAATAATACTAACCTACCCATTACCCCACTTAATCACTATTCACTACCACATTCCCACATACCATTACACTACCACCACCTTCCATGAAAAACTATCAAAAAACTAACCCACAACCCCCTCTATTATTATATAAAAATAACATAACAAAAAAAAAAGAAAAAGGAAAAGGAGAGGAACGAGAATTAGAAAGGAGAAAGGGAGAAGAGGAAAAGAACAAGGAAAAAAAAGAGAAAAGAAAAGGAAGAAAAGAGAAGAGCAAAAAGAAAACCAAAAGGGAAAGGAAAAAAAAGAAGAAACAACAAAGAAAACTTTTCATTTTTTTCCCGAAAAACACACGCACAAAGAAAAACACAACTAAAAATAGTGGATTTCGAGGTTTCAAGTTCGTGGCTCCTAAATTCTTTCTTTTCGTGAAATAATTTCCAGAAGAGGTATTACTTAATTTTATTTTGTATTGATTTTATGTCATGATAATGCGAGAATGGATTGCAATATATTGAAGTTGTTAAATTTCGCATGTGTTTAAACCATTAATATTTATTGATGTTATTATTTGAAGTATGTTAAAATGTACATATCAACTTTATGTTTAGATCCTTTGTATACTTATATTTAGTGTGAAATTATTATAACAAACCGTGATTTATTTTATATTTAAAAAACCCATAGTTTATTTTATATTTAAGTAAAAATATTGTCCAAGTCATTTTAATTTTTAATATTTAGTTTATAATGATAACATGTGTAGCTATTATGTAAATATATTAATTTTAGTTAGTAGAATTTTTGTTTAATGTTAGTGACGTAAAAAAAATTGAATAAAAATGACAGAAGAAAAAAAATAAAATAATAATAATAATAAAAAGAAAAAGGAAAAGTTAAAAAATAAATTGTGAGAAAGAATATAATAAAAAAAAAGGGAAAAGAGAACAGAAAAAAAATAAATAATAGAAAAAGAAGTATAAAAATAATATTAAAAAAACATGCAATTGAGGAGGAAAGATTTTTTTTTTTGAAAGTTTCTTTGTCCAAACTGAAAAAAAATTAAGTTGAATAATACTAAAAAAAACAAATAAAACCTTGAAAGTATAACAAATAAAAAAAAATAAAATAATAATAATAATAAAAGATGAGAAGGTAAAAAGAGAAAAAAAAGAAACGTAAAAAAATAGAATAAAATTAAAAATAATAATAATAACAAAAGAAAAAGTACAATAAAGAATATCTTATTTTATTCTGCTTTGTTTGATTTAATTTATATGCGTATATATATTTTTAATTAAAGGGCATAGATTAATAAAATAAGGTAGTTTTAATATATTTAAATAAATTAAAGAATGAGGGTAAATACATTTGTTTTAACAATTTAATATTCAAAAAAATAGTTTAAGTCATAAAAGTCCATAAAGTGACCGTGCTAGAACCACGGTACTCGAGGGATGCCTAATACTTTCCCATCGGTCTGTAGAATTCCTTACCCGAACTGGTTCGCATACCAAACAAAGAGTCATTTCCTTTTGATTAGGGATTAAACAAAAAAGGTGACTTGGAACACCGTAACTCAATTCCAAGTGGCGACTCTGAAAAAATTAAAATAATCCCCTAATTAATAACGTCATTTAAATTGGAAAAATCCTTACGCCGCTGCGCGAAAAAGGGGTGTGACAAAGGTGGGTAGCGTTCCTATGAATAACTACTAAGGCAATTTATACCATGTTTTGAACTGGTAGACCTAAAGTTGGTAGCCCTTAATCATAAGTCTAGAACCCTAAGTGAACGAATAACCTTGAAGCGGTAGATCTAATGGTGGTGGACTCCTTCTTGTGTGAAATTATGTACCTAGGAGCGGTAGACCTAATGGTGGTATCACTTTCTAAGGAAGATCAAATGAGCTATCCCTTATACCTTGATGTGGTAGACTTAATGGTGGTGGAGTCCTTCATGTGTATGTGTCTTGGGTCGGTAGACCTAATGTTGGTGGCCTTCTTAATCACACCTTTATATTGTGAATGCAAATACTCTATGGGAACTAAGGTTAAGCACCAAGTAGATATGGTTAAGATGGTGTCTCTTTGCAACGATTAAGGTGAAAGTCCAATGAACATATTTGGATATCCCATAAACTATGTGCCTATATAGGACATGTATTAGTTCTAATCTTGTCAAGTAGAACACCTTTTTACGTTGTGGGGATAGAACACTAGATTCCGTGATTTATCTCTCATGGTCTATGTCGGTTAATGCCTATTCCCATCATGTGGGATGTGCACTCTACTTACTTGATAGGTACTACAACGTGTAGGTAATAGTATGGGATGCTATCTACACATGACACGAGTAAACTTTGAAGATGCTGACTAATTTTGATAGTCCTCTAAATGAAGCTAATAATGTCCCTATAATGTGATGCATATATCTCTTATATTTATGAAATGAGTTATTTAGTATGTCATGATGGAGTGTAAAGGTTCTTGTCTAAATGTGGCCTTGAGGAACACTTAGGTGAGGTATGGAGAGGTAGTACGGGCTGCCACTTTATGTCTTGCTTAAAGGTGTCTTAGGGTAACTTTAGATAGAGGTCCTAATATGATGAAATGCTTTATTTAATGTAAATATTCATGTATTGCATGTTGGTATAGGTTGAATCATGATTATTGAGGTGACGGTGAAAAGATAAAGGTAATGGTTTAAATGAGATGTTGTGACTTGTATGTTGGTTTTGACTTATATCATGTTATTATTGTTCAATGTTCATGAAGTTTTACCAAAAGACATAAAAGTATGACTTTCAACAAAAATGTCCCCCTTTTAGTATGTTTTTTTCATGGTCTCATATTTAGTGCTTAATTGTACTAACCCCATTCGTCTTCTATGTTTTATTACAAGTGTAGGTTGAGGTTGCTAGTGGATTCTATATTTGAAGGCTTGGACCTAGATTATTCTCCAAGACTTGGTACGTCCTCATGGATTCAAGGACGAAGAGTTCTTATGTTTTCTTTTGATGTAAAAGACTCTTAGTAGTTTCTTTTTGATTGTAAAGGGTCGTGTCCCTATGATATTGATGTGGTGTCTAAGTTGACTATACTGAGGCTTTGTATTCCTACGTTTTATACAAGAGTTTTCTATTGTTGACTTTATTAAAAAAAGTTTTAATTCTGCACTATTTTTATTGCTTATGTGACAAATGAATGCTAAGAGGCTTGTATGAGACACCTTTGAGGTCAAGTGCATCGTGTCGCGACTAAGGGGTGCTCTCGGGTCGTGACATACTCTTACATACATTTATTTCTCTATCTCTTCTCATATTTTCATGTCATTTGAAAGTTTTAGAATGACTAGGAGAATAAAATACTATTTTGTTTTTGGGTAAAATATAGAGTTCGTAAACAAAAAAGGATGTTCTTTTGTCACGACCCAGACCATCGTGATTGACATCCAAAGGGTTGGAAGAACCATTACTAGAATCCAACTAACCATTAAACTACGCATATAAAGATAAGGAAGCAGGTTTAAATGCAGAATTAAAGTAGAGTTCCCATAAACTCCAAAAGTTGAACAACTGATTGCAGAAATAACGCATAAAACCTGAAAGTTGATGTACCAAAACTCTAACAAATAACCAATAGTCTAAATAAATGGGTAGAACCCAAACTAAACAGAAGAATTATCTAACGAACTAGTCTAAGTCAAAATAAATTGACTAAACCAAAAAAGAACTCACGGCAGCCCGAAAGAACTGGCTCACCCTTGAATTTGATGATGATTATTGATATTCTAAACGAGGTATGTCAGTAGCTGCTTGAAGATGCCCTGTACTCAACAAAGAAAGAGAAAGTGTAGTATCAATACACAACCAAAGTGTACTGATAGGATCACACAGTTATCACACTAAGTGCAACATATATAAGTTATTATACATCGAACATATACAATATCAATATCACTTACGATCAACATACAATTTCACAATATTAAGATATACGATTATATCAAGTTATTGGTCCTCACACAAAACCCATACGCAAACTGTTAGTGTACTGGTATGTGGTACCCGATCCAAATTAGAGTGACAGACGTGACACCCGATCTCATTTATGCACCGGAATGTGGCACTCTATCCAAGTTAGTGTGTTGGAACGTAACACCCGATCCATTAAACAAGCCACAATCACAACCACAATGTACATTAAGTCATACAATTATTAAATTATCCTCATTTACGATTAGTGTGAACAATATTGTAACATTCATATGCGTACATGCATTATAATGAAGCAATCAAATATATATAACACTAACATGAAATCACAATCATTACCTACCTCGAAGAAATATTGAATCCCCGAAAAAACTAGATTCTTCCATTTTCGAATTCTTTCCTCTTGTTCTTAGTCTACAAACAATCAACATAATGTTGGCATCAATAAAAAGAACTTAATTACCACGAATATAAACACTAACATCAACCCTAGGTCGAAACTTGATCCAACACCCAAATTAAGACTTTTTTCACCATCCAAACAACTTCGAAACTCATCCTCAACAATAATTACCCATGAATTCACATGTTACATATCAAAAAATGGATTTTAGGAGTGAAAACCATACATTTATTCTAAAGAGTGGTGAAAACAGTCAAGAACTCGCCTAGGATTGTTCCTTAGCTGCCGAAGTCAAAAAAGTACAAAATGAAACATTTTATGATTTATTTCCGACTTAAGTCGTGTCTGTCTCTTTACAACAGTCCTCACCTAGATACAGCGGCCCTGCCCTGTCATGCCCTGTCACGCCACGAGATACCCCCTGGTTGCGAACACGGGGCCTAGGATCACAAGTGACCCCAAGATAACCTTGCAGGCATAAGATGAACATATTAAGAATAATAATAACTTATGCGGAAGTTAACATAAAGTAAGTTTGAAATGATGGGGAATACCCATATACTTAAAACTTAATATGAAATCTAGGAGTTTAATACAAGAGAAATATCACACTCAAATACTTAGCTGTATCTAACAATGTCTGAAGATTAGCCTCTAAACTGACTAGAAATTTTGGGACATGCCCCAACTAGATCTAGTAAAACTTAAACTAAAGACTAAAAGTGGTAGATATAAACATGTCATTAGTCCTCAGACAATGAAGACTCACCACTAATGCTGTTGAACTAAAGCTCGGGAACTGATTTATGTGTGATCTGAATGCTGGGTACTTGAATCGACATCACGAGAAGATGTAACGTAGAGTATGCGTCAGTACTTGAAAGGTACTGAGCATGAAATATAGAGTAAACCTGAAATAATATATAATTGAACAAATCAATAAAGAAATAACATAATCTTGACACGATAAAGATACTAATATACTGAACATAAGTAAACTGAATGCAACGACCAAGTTGTACATGTTGAACTGAAACTTGGTCAATAAAATAGAGTCCTACTGAACTATGGGAACTAATAATAACCAATAATAAAATCACATGAGCTAAATATGGAGTCCGATCTATACACCCCATCAAGAGGACCCAATACTCCCATCCAAATATGTAGAGGCATGCTAACGTGATCACTAAAGTGATGGCCACAAAGGGGACTTACAACCTATGCGGCTTTATAGTTTTGGGACTATAAGGGTGCCTTACCCTAGTCCAACTCGATATTATGCTACTCCCAATAGATTAAATGACTAACACATTATGATTGAATTTCTATGATAAACTAGATATCTCAAAATTGACATGTAAATTAGAATGCACATTAATATCTGAACTAGAATTTGTAATTCAAGAAATAAAGAAATACATAACTAGGGTTCTGAAACTCATGCAAGAAACAAAGTAATAACATGATAACTTGATTTGGAGAATGTAAATAACTAATTCATGATAGTCTGTTGAAGTTATAGAAACCCTAGGTCTAGTTGATAATAGGGAATCAAGAATGAAACTGAAATCTAGAGACCTACTGGGTGAAAGGAACCCACTAGTAAAATCTCACATACCTGGTGACAAATTCCACAGAAAAATCTTTCAATTTCAGGGATGGATTGATGGATTCTTGTCGCGTTCTTGAACTAGGGTTGTTTGACTAGTTAATCCTCTCTAGCGTTCTAATTTTCTAAGTTTTGATGAAAGATCTTACTCAGGTAAGTTCTAGTTATGTTTCTAGGGTAAAATTGACCAAAACCAAAAGTTAAGGGTTAAAACAACGTAATTTAGGTTTCCAACAAATAGGGGAAAAGACCAAAAAACCCTAACTTAAACTGTTGATGGGTTGACAACGACCACTTTCATGGACCATGAAAGGGACCACGGACTGTGAAGATGGTCGTGGTCTGCACTTGGTTTAGGAGTTGGGGTTCAGGGATCTGTCCCACGAGCCCCTACTACAGCCCATGTGGAGGACCACGTACTATGATGGTCCTTTTGGTCCTCACTTGGGTTGAGGTTCGGTGACCTAGTTATAGGGGTATACTAGTTAAGCTCCACGGACTCCCATATGACCCGTCTTCAGGACCACGAACCATAAAGGTCCCCATGGTAATTATTTGGGCGAGGGGGTGTCTTAGGGATAGTTTGCGGTCCTACTGGTTATGTACAATGAACACTACCACTGCCGGTTGTCAAGACCATGGTCCGCAATGGAGTCCATGGTCTGACATGGGGACCTATTGGAGTTTAACTCCAGACCTGAGGAAGGTCTACAGACCGTGTACCCTATCACGTTCCGTGAACTCTATCGTAGTTCACTACTTCAGGTAACTTTCTGAAGAGAAAAATCCAGGCCTGGTTTTTGAGGTGTTATGCTCTAGAGGAAAAATTCTTCCTTAGCGGTTTGCACGGAAACAATGAGTAAATTTAAGAATTTTAACCCCTATTTCAGAACACACCTTCATCCCTTGACAGTCAGAATGTATCCATTCATGGTAAAATCAGTTTCGGGAGTTCCACTTACTCGAATTCTATTCCGTAAATTCATATGTATTGTTTAACGTCCTAGTTATCTATTCACATGATCATATTCATAATTAGACATTATAATTGTTAGAAGATTTATCTACACCTCACTGAGTCTGATTTCATCCAAATATTAAATAGGTTGGAAAATTCCAAGTTACTACCAAAAAGTTTTCTAGCCCAAAATTTTTTCCTGTTGACTTTTCTATAACAATGAAACAAATCGTTACATCTTCAATGTGAAATAGATGTCAATTTTAGATAAGTTTATGAAAAACATATGTTTGATTCTGTTGAAATTGAATTCAATTTATGTAGAGAATTTTGGATGAATTCTTTTGTAGTGACTCATTATTCGATCTCCTTTTTTTTAATCATACTTCATTTAAATCCCTTCTAACCACTTTTAAAAAAGTAAAATTTATAATAAAATATCATAGCAAAGTTTTTCTTGTTGCGAATTCCTCTTCTATGTAAAAAATATACTTGAAAAAAAATGATAAGAATAAATGTAAATAGCAAAATAGATGAAAGATATGGGAAAAGAAGAAACAAGAATGGAAATCAAGAAAGAAAGTTTTGAAGAGTTTGACATTTCTCTTAAGAAAAGATATTATTTAATTAAAACTGACATGACAATTAACATCTGATGTGAATATAGATATGTTATCATATCAGCATGATTAAAAGACACACATGCTTCAAGATATTTAGCTAGAAATTTTTATGGATTCTTAAATATATTTGTTAAATATTATTTGGATGAAATTTCACCATGTGTTTGGCTATAATAGTTGGGAAATATTGCACTTTTTTTAGAAGTATGATTTATACCCATATGTTTTAAAGAAACTATCAAAAACTAACCATAAGTTGTATTACATAGCTAGAGAGAAAAATCAACATAACAAGATTCGTTCAACAATTCAATTAGGTTTTCTTTGCAGCAAATAACAAGTAGTGTACATGATACTGGAGCAATATGATTGTACGAAGTGAGTGCAACAAACATCATTTCGTATATGATTTTATTACTCTGGGTTGGTTATTCGTCATTTTCATAAAAAATCATATCATCACTTTCGTATTCACTGAATGTTCCATCACTACTTTGGTGTGCACGTAAAAATTTATATAATACAACACATCCAACTACTATACAAGGTGTTTTTACAAAATATCAAAGTTTGATGTAGAATTTAAAATTTTAAAAGCTCCCAAATAATAAGATCTGACTCATATACTATTTTTTTCTATTATTTGGGAATTAGGGTTATTTGCCAAAAATTTTTACAAAATAATGACAAATTATATGGATAAACAATAAT
This sequence comes from Solanum pennellii, assembly GCF_001406875.1. Lineage (NCBI taxonomy): Eukaryota > Viridiplantae > Streptophyta > Magnoliopsida > Solanales > Solanaceae > Solanum > Solanum pennellii. The sequence continues at coordinate 22,706,671 of NC_028640.1, forward strand.
TTCCAAAGTTTTTCCTAAATATTACTTGTGAAATCTATGGCAAAACATGTCCCGAATCGAGAGCCCCCCTTGTCACCACACATCGTACTCAACCTGTCAGAGGTCTTATACAAGCCCTTAGACATCATTCATCGCATATATATGAAAAGTGGTGCGAATGAAATTTTTTATCATAATATTCAAAATGTTTATAGAATATAAAAAAGAACTAAGTCTCGTCATATCCATCATAGACACATAGAATATCATAGGGTCACAACCCTTACATCAATTTTAAAGAAACTAATAGTCTATTACAAAGACATTGAAAAAGGAAACCAAAACATAAGTCATATCCTCATACATATGAGGACATACCGATCTTGAGATAGCACAAAATGTACTTCTAAGTAATTGCCCCATAGATCCTATATCTATCTATATGAAGAAGAAATCATGTAACAAAGGGGATTCTTATTTGTACAAATGGTACTTCGAGCTTGGAACGAGCATGAAGAGATTAACGATACTTCTTTATCTTTTGAGTTGTTCTGCTGAGAATTTTATTCCCAAGCTTCAACTTCTATGAGAATCCTCACTTGCCACCTACACTTGTAGAAATAGAAAACATATGAAATTAGCACATTGAATGCACTAAGTATGGTGAACATGGAAGAAAACCATGCAAAAAAGGACATTTACTTTTAGACATATGAAATCTTCATCATAAGAGTTTAAGAGACATATACAATTCAAAAATCACATATTAGAATTTTTCAACATTCATCAATTAAGCCTGTTCATTACTTTATATTAGATCCCCTACCTAAGCTTTCTCTAAGATTCACCTAAGTAAGACAAGAAGAGACCGTCTATACACCCTCTTCAAGCACATCTAGATGATTCTCAAATTCACCAGAGATAAGAACCTAACTATTCAATTGACATTTACTAAGTCAACATTACTCATTAAGCCATTTAACAGACTAGTAATCAATTAGAGGACTTCACATAATGGTCTTGGAGGACCAAGGGAACTCATCCTAGAACATTCAAAGCCTAGTTGTGTCATGTTTATATAGCGTCCCATTCCACTATGTACACTTTGTAGAACTTATCCAATACTAGAATGCTCATCCCATATGATGAGAATAGACACTAACCGACATAAACCACAAGGGACACCACACCGTGGAAGGTGTTCTACTTTTCAAGGGTAGAAAAGTAATCATTCCATGTTGTCACGTGGTTAAGGGGTATCAAGGGTTTCTTTGTACTCTAGTCTCATATAAAGTAGATCTACTACCACAGGTATATCCTCTCGGTGTTTTGCCTTTGTTCTCATAGAGTAAATCATTCCCTAGTGTATCAGAGAAGGCACCATCACTAAGTCCTACCAACTCAATATACAATTCTTCCAAGGATGTGTCCACTAGGGATACCAACCAAGGACTTATTAGGATAACTCTTATCACATCCTTATAGATGGTTTCATGTTGTTCCAACCAACCTACCCCTAAGTCAATAATTCCACTCAAGAAGGATATCATTGTGGTCTTTCACTTCAAGGCTTCTTATTGAACTTTTCATATTCAAAGTTTAACATTATTTACCTTCACTTAGAGTTCTAGACTCATATAGAAGGGCCACCATGCTTAGGTCTACCGGTTTAAAACTAACTTTAGAAGACCTCATTTAATCATTCAAAGAAGGGCACCAATTTAGGTCTATCGATCCTAGACTTTCATTTATACTTTCATTCAATAGAATTCAAGTACCAAGTAGGAATAATTAGTCTACTACACAAGATACCACATTATTCTCTAAATGCTCTCCCTAGTCCTTCATCATTATTTATCAACAACTAGAGAAGAAGTATATTCAATCACATCACTATATCATTCATGCAAGATCTTATAGACAATACAAGAGTACCTTCACTTATTACTTTCACATATAACATATATGATCATACTATAGTTCACATAATAATGCTGACAAGGCCATGTTCATAACATGTAAACACAAGTAAACACCGCCACCATAAGTGGACCATACCAAACGACAACAATTTAATATCAATTTAGTGCTTAACAAAGTAATTAGGTCAACTCAGCACCTTCCAATAGACATAGTCACCATCCCTTAACCTTTCCAATACAATTTACATAACAAAGGATCTTTACAATTACACTGAATACAAGAATAGGCCTACAGTTCCCTATATCAATGATCCATCAACACTTAATATAGATAACAACATTATAAGGTAGACTATGAACAATTCTAACATCAATCAATACATAATTCAATAGTCCAATACAATCTACACATGAATTCACTATAATTAAGTCATGATCAAGTCACCCACATTAGAGCCAAAAATAGGAATTCAAGGAATACATGGATTCATAGGAGTTTTGATCTTAAAATACTCAATTAGCATTGATCAATCCATAAAATAACAATTTAAACCTTTTCATGCAAGAACCCATGCTTAGAATTCAAACTATGATTTAATGTTTTTGAAAAGCTTTTGGAAAGAGTTAACTATTTTACCCCTATTAATTATAAGGTGGATTAAAAGTTTTACATTTTTCAAAGTAATTCGTCATTTAATTGAGGGTATAATAGGTAAAAAACTTTACTTTCTTGATTTATCAAAATGGACAAATAATTAGGGACAACTATAAAAGAAAAAAAAGGACAAGTAATTAGGGACGAAGAGAGTAAATCTTAAGAACAACATATATTTATAAAAATACCCTTCACGAATATGAAAAGTAATGTATGAAACGTGTTCAAAGGATATTTTTGTCATTAGTCATTTTATTCTGGGATAAGTTATTTCGAGATTACTATACCATCCAAGGAAAGGGATAACTATCCCGGTACTAGTTATTAATCCGATGATAAATTATCTCTGACATGACAACCAAATAACAAATTAAGAAGAACTATAATTTAATCTCAGAACTTTTTAATGTTATCCTTTACACCAAATGACCTACTAAAGTTATTAAAATACATAATTTTAAGGATCTGTTTTTTTAACAACCCTCAATATGAACTAGGTTAAACTAGATCCTAACATATGTGTCATGATTTACTAAGGAGTAAAATGGTGAATTATAGCATTAGAAGTCAGTTTGTAGAGTTTGGAAGTTAAACGTCAAAGGATGACCAAGACGTGCGATAACTAGGCTTATGTGTGCTAGTATACCTTGACATGTTTTATGTAGTGTTTGATGTCTAAATTTATAGGAGAGGACCCTAACATATAAATAAATCTATTAAAGGTCGAAACGTACGGGCCAAGGACCTCCCTAAGGATCCTTGAGGAGGACCCAAACCTTGGAAATAAAACTGCCAAGACAGTCCCAAACGACGCCCACAATCGATGTCCCATTGATCAAACGACACCCCGTTGTTTGGGGGCGTGGCTCCACACATAGTGGTGGGAGATTAGACCCAAAAAATGGAGGATTTGACCAAAACAACATCCATGCAGGATGCTCCCTCGTCCAATCAACGACGAGTAAATTGGAATTGTCGATTGACACGTGCAACTTTCCACATTTGTCTCGGCCAAGGCAATGATGTTTTGGGAAATTTACCTAAGGTCCTAATTAAGTTATGTAAAGTTATTTTAGGTGTTTTTAGGTAAATTAAGTTAGTTTATAAGCCAAAAACCTAATTTAGAATTTATTATTCAAAATCAAAATCCAAGATCAAACGAAGTTCTCTCTAGACTCCATTTAAGCTAGAACTTAAAGTAAAGCTAGGATCGAATTTATTCAATGATTCCTCCATAAAATTTTATGTACATCATTATTATTTTCTTTATATGTGTGTCATTTCTAAAATTTGCAACTAAATAGTGATGGAGGGAGTATTAATTTTAATAGGGAAAATGCACAAGTGCCCCCTCAACCTATGCCCGAAATATCAGAGACACACTTATACTATACTAAGGTCCTCTTACTCCCCTGAACTTATTTTATAAGTAATTTTCTACCCCTTTTCAGCCTACGTGGCACTAGCTTGAAAAAGACGCCAATTAGCATTTGGCCCACAAGATAGTGCCACGTAGGACAACAAGGGGTAGAAATTATAAATAAAATAAGTTCACGAGGGTAATAGCACCTTAGTATAGTATAAGTGTGTCTATGAGATTTCAGGCATATGTTGAGGGGGTACTTGTGCATTAACCCTTTTTAATATAACAAATCAATCACTCAATCAAAATAAACCCTTTAACTATCAAAAGACAATATTTTAGACCCTTTTCTCATCCTAGGTGTGTGTGTGAGATACACTTATATACACATAGTATTTCATGTCATTTTAATGACACATGAGAAATTAAAAATTAGACAAATAAATAAAAATAAAAAGCATACCAGTAAATTTAATTATATTCTCCATTTCTCTCTCCAATTGACCATAAATTCATGTTAAATGGATATAATTCTTATCAATTTAACTTGAATTTTACGTTATTGGTTCACAAACACAAACCCAACAAATCTCTATAAAATATCCAATTTATTTGGGAAAATGCACAAGTACCCCTCAATATATGCCCGAAATCCAGAGACACACTTATACTATACTAAGGTCCTATTATCCCCCTGAACTTATTTTATAAGTAATTTCTACTTCTTTTTTGCCTACGTGACACTAGCTTGAAAAAAAATGTCTATCCGCGTTGGGTCCACAAGATAGTGCCACATAGGCCAAAGATGGTACTTATGCATTACCCCAATTTATTTCATAACTTTACAAAACTCATTTGTTATTCTTTAATCTTCATCAAGCTTATCAATACAATTTTTCATTATTCAATACCTTGTACTTACAATAACCAAAAAATACAAACAAAAATGAGATTTAAAAAAAATAAATATGGCAAAACGAAAAAACTATGGGGGAAATTAATTTGCCGCAAAAAGAATGAACATTGAGAAAATATTTAGGGGTGGTACAGTATATGGGGTGTTAAGAAAAACAACAAGGATAATGGTGGGTGAATCCAAAGAAAGAAGGAAAGAAGTGAAATGGGTATATGTAATCTGGTTGGGGTGGGGGCAATGATGGGATTGAAGAAGATGACTCCCTTATTTATTTATTTATTTATGTTTTAAATTTTAATACTCTTTTCATATTAATTTTATACATACTTGCTTTAAAACGCGTGGAATCACGCATCGTTCTAAGTCAGCAATACTAATGTCATGTGTGTTCAGTCAATGATCAGAGGTGTTTAATATATTGTGTTTCATCAAGTTTAAGGGTCAAGTTACAAAATAGTAAGTATAAGAATCCAATATATAAACAGAATCAAATACAAGGGTCTCCTAGACCATTCCACCTTACTAATTTTATGGTAACTTTAATTCAAATCAAATGAATCCTAAATGTTTCATTGGTAAAAACGTGAATGACAGGATCCCATTAATAAATGAAGTGAAGTAAAAGATTGATTTGCATGTGCATAAATTAAATCTAACTAAAAAAGTTGGGTAAAACTCTTAAAACTCTTTGAACTGAACAACCTAAATAGTATACTCTATTACTTCTATTGGGTATTGGGATGGAGAGACGTGCTTCAAGTAAATAAGATAAAAGAAGGATGTGTGTCCATTTATTGGAAATTGACATTTTCAAAGTGTAAGAAAAATGAATTAAAGAAACTGACTTAGTACTAGGGTGTGAAAAAATCGAATTGATCGATAAATCGAATCGAAAAAAATTATTGGGTTATTGAGTTATTTAAATTTTTAATGGGTTTATAAAAAATATTTATTGGGATATTGGTTTGATTTTGATTTTTACTATTGGGTTATTGGGTAAATAGAAAACCCAATTAGAAGGTAATAAATTATTAATTTATCTTTCCTAATTATTAAATATTAATAATTTAGCATATAATTAGACACTATAACTATATCAAAAATTAGTATTCTACCAACTTTACACTAGATCGCTTTACTAATTTTTACTATGTACTCAAAATCTAAAGATTAAAGGTAAGGGGTTCACAGTAGTAACTATTTGATATTAGTTTTAATTTTAGTATTAGTATTGTTGGACTATTTTATATTAGTTTTACTATAAGTCTTGTTGGACTATTTTATTTTAGTTTTAGTTTGTAATTGTAGGTTGTAGCATTTACGAGTTTGTAAAGGTTTATATTTTGATTAACATGAAAAATTTCATACTATGTTTTGGTGGTAATATGTAATTATAATCTTCGTACTATATTTTTTCTTTTTGATGTAATTTCTCATTATATTTCTTGTTTCACTATATCAAAACATTTAGAGAAATGAGAAGACATATAGTATTTTACAGAGATTTTCTTATTGGGTAAATCAAAAATCGAATCGATAATGATCAAAAATCGATAAATCGAAAACCGATGAAGAATATTTTATTGATTTGTTATTGGGTTAGCATATTTAGAACCCAAAAACTGATAAACTGAACCTTAATACATAAAATCGAACCCAACCGATCGATACACACCCCTACTTAGTACTCCCTCAACTTTTATTTAGTTGTCATTAATTTAGATTTTATGTTTTAAAAAAAAATCAGACAATTTTATAATTTTTGTCCACCTTTATTTATCATATTTCTCTTTTCGAAAGTCAATTTACCTGATTTTCAAAATTAAATTAAATTACATTAATTTTGATATTTTTTTAAAAATAGATATTCAAAAACTATATGATAAGTACTATAAATTGCAACTATTTGCATTTTAACATGATGATAAAATAAATCTTAAAATGTTGTTTAAAGTTTTTATAGTTTGATTCTTAAAATAGAAGTTATGACAATTAAAAGTGGACTGGGGGAGTATATTCTTATTTAATATTTTTAAAAAGTTAAATATTTAATATTTAATATTTAATATGAATTAATTAATTCAATCAATGAGCATGAATTAACTCTTTTATTTTTTTATGTTGGTCAAATGAATAATTTCAAGGCTAATAACTCTCAAAGATAAATACTTATTCTGTCCAATAATAATCCACTAATGGTTTGACACACTCTTTAAGAAACAATAAATAATAGAGATAATATTACTATTTTATACTTTGGATATATTAAATTTAATGTTATGGAAATTTGTAAGATGATAAGTAATATTTAACAAGAAAGATAAAATAGATATAAAAGGTAAATTATCTTTTAATTTTTTAGAATGGACAAGTATTGTTAGACAATTCTTTTTAGTATAGTGACGAACTATTGTTGGACAGAGGGAGTATGAAGAATAATGTCGTTTATGCATTTGATTTGTGAAATGAGAAGTATTTAAGAATATATATTTTTTATGAGGACGACATGTAAGAAGGAACGAAGAAAGTATTATAATAAGAGTAAAATGAGTAGAAATAATAAGTGACTTTATAAAATAAACAAGTATTGTGTTAAACATACCAATAATCACTACAAAAATTTGTGAATTATATAGAAATTGTCCTACAAATTAGTCTGAAAATTTGCTGAAAAATAAGTTTCTTGAGGATTTTCATAATAATCCCAAGAAAAATCTCCATGATTCACTCTTATGTTGTAGTGAAATATTTCTTCCGTCCATCTTTACTTGTGTATTGTATTATTTTGCAATTTCAAGCAAATTATAAACTCAATGAATAGTTATCATGTTATGTCTATTTTAATCTTGCTATTAAGTATTATTTGTTTTTCAATATTTAAATTTGTATACTATCTCAGTTTATTTTTACTTGTTCACTATATAATTTTGGAATATCCAACAATACTTGTATGATTATAAAATTAATGAATAATTTATCACGTCATGTTTATTTTATCATTGATATTATATATGTCACATGCGGGTTTACCCCTAGACGTAACCAGCGTCGTCATCTTTTAAGGATTAAGACTTGCCTCTTAGTTTCATGTCGTCACATTCATAGGTTGACAAATGCAGAAAAATTTAAAACTTTTGTTTTCTCTACTTGGAGGTTTACATATACCTCCACATACACATAATATATATTCATATTGAGTGTACATAGACCTTTCATATAGGAAGGTTACATAACCTTCTACTTTTATTGCACACACATATATATATACATATATATATATATATACATACATATATATATATATATATATATATATATATATAGAGAGAGAGAGAGAGAGAGAGAGAGAAATAGTCTCAACGATTGTCTCGTCTCATACCATCTAAACGGATATCACAAAATGGGCATAACCCTTACATTAATTTAACAAGACCATATATAGGCCACACGAAAGTCAATATTCAAATAAAAAGTAAAGAACTGATAGAGTCTGAAGGAATATTGATTGTATTGAAGTGTTAACCTAATAATGGAATACATGGGAGATATATATAGGAGATATAGGAAGGAGTACTAATCCTAATAGGACTAGGATTAAGGAGTACTAATCCTAATAGGACTAGGATTAGTACACAGTAAATACTAATATTATTTAATACTATTTATTTAATACTATCTGTTATTATCCCCCCTCAAGCTGAGCTGAGCGGAAGCGAACGGAAGCTTGGAACTGAGGTAATCGTGCTGTCGGCTCGGAAGAGGCTTGGTGAGAATATCAGCCGGTTGTTCTTCAGTGGGTACATACTGCACAGTCATGGTGCCGGCCTGAACTTCATCGCGAACAAAGAGACAATCGGTATCAACATGCTTCATTCTGGTGTGTAGGACGGAATTCTTGGCCACACAGATGGTTGATTTGTTGTCACAATAGAGAGCAGGAACAGTGTGAGTGGCGCGGAGTTCGCGAAGAATATATGTGACCCACATGGTCTCAGCAGCAAGAAGAGCAAGGGCGCGGTATTCAGCTTCAGTCGAGGACCGAGAGACCTTGGGTTGTTTTTTTGTACACCAGGAGATCAGGTTCGGCCCCAAAAAAACGAGAAACCCCGATGTAGATTTTCTGTCATTTTTATCATTCGCCCAATCTGAATCTGAGAAACCCCGAAGCTCCAAGTCCCCGGGTCGAATGAGTAAACCACGACCAAGAGTGCCAAAAATGTACCTGAGAATGCGTTTTAGACAATGGTAATCATGTTCACTTGGTTGATGCATGCGCTGAGCAACTCGGTTGACAGCAAACTGGATGTCAGGACGGGTAATGGCCAGATACTGTAGAGCCCCAATGAGGCTGCGGAAGTGGGTGATATCGGCAAAGGGGGTGTCGGCTCCATTCGTAGACGAAGAGACTGCCATCGGTGTTGGTTGACTGGTGCATTTTTCCAGTCCAGCTTTCTGCAACAGATCTCGAGCATATTTTGACTGATGAAGAAACAAGCCGCTGCCTGTCCGAGAAACCTCCATTCCCAGAAAATAATGTAACGGGCCAAGGTCCTTCATTTTGAAGGTAGTATGCATAGCTCGAGTGACATCCTGAATGAGAGCTGCAGTAGAGCCTGTAATAATGATATCATCTACATAGACAAGAAGAATGACTGTACCGTGTGCTGAATGTCGAGTAAACAGACTCGTGTCGTGTACGCAACACGTGAAGCCGAGTCCCTGGAGGAACGTTTTCAGACGTGTGTACCAAGCACGGGGGGCTTGCTTGAGCCCATACAGAGACTTCTGGAGTTTGCAAACATGTTGAGGGAAGCGGGGATCAACATAGCCCGGTGGTTGCGTCATGTAGATAGTTTCATCAAGCATGCCATGAAGAAAAGCATTGGAAACATCCAACTGATTGATGAGCCAATTGTTGCGCACGGCGAGTGACAGTACCAGGCGAATGGTTTCCTGCCGAATAACAGGACTGAATGTCTCGGAGTAATCAAGCCCATACTCCTGATTGTAGCCTTTAGCAACCAAACGAGCCTTGTACCTGGAAATACTGCCATCCGCATTGTGTTTAATTTTGTACACCCATTTACAGCCCACTGGGTGCCGCCCATGGGGCTTAGGTACAAGAACCCAAGTTTTCTGATCAGTCAAAGCCTTAAACTCGTCATCCATAGCATGACGCCAATAAGCATTTTTTGAGGCAACAGAGTAGGTTGTTGGTTCACTATCGGGAAGGGGTGTATTTGGTAGTATGGTAGCCTGAAAGGTTTTGGGTTTAAAGATACCGGCTTTGCCACGGGTTAACATGGGATGAGTATTGGGGGGTGGCACGGGCGGTGGTGATTCGGGGGTGGCCGGGAAGGACCCAAAACGGATCGGGCTGGAGATGTTGTGGGTATGGGGTGGTTCGGGTTGGTTGTGAGTGTGGGTGGTGGTTGCGGGTGTATTGTGGGTGACGGTCGAAGGGGTGATGAGGGGTGGTTGGGTAGTGGGTGGAGGTGTGGGGGAAGGTGGTGAGGGACCCTGTGAGTATGTTGGAAAAAGGGGAAGGACGCCAATGAATGATGTATTTGTGGAGGAGGAAATAGACTCGTAGGGAAACTCATTTTCGACAAATTTGACATGACGAGATATGTAGACTTTATGAGTTTGTGGGTCAAGACAGCGATAACCCTTGGAGGTAGGATGATAGCCCAAAAAAATACAAGGACGGGATCGGGGTTGTAATTTGTGAGTAATATGAGGGCGTAGCCAAGGGTAGGCAAGACACCCAAAGACGCGGAGGTTGGTATAATTGGGAAGTTCTTGGTAAAGGAGTTGATAGGGTGATTTGTTGGAGAGAGTGTGACTGGGCATTCTGTTAATGAGGTAGTTTGCGGTGGCTAGAGCTTCTACCCAAAAGGAGACAGGGAGATGAGATTGATGTAGAAGAGTAACCACCGTTTCAATGAGATGGCGATGCTTACGCTCAGCCACCCCATTCTGTTCGGGAGTGTATGGACAGGAGGTTTGATGTATAATTCCCAGGGATTGCAGAAACTGGCCAAAGATGTTATTGACATATTCCTTTCCATTGTCACTTCGAAAAAGTTTAACATGAGAATTGAATTGTGTTTTAACCATTTTTTCAAAAGTGACAAAGGTGGTGTATGCCTGTGATTTGTGTTTTAGTGGGTACAACCAAGTGTATTTTGTAAAATCATCCACAAAACAAATATAATAGCGAAAACCAGCAAATGAAGGAACAGCAGTAGGACCCCATAGGTCAGAATGAATAAGTTGAAAAGGTGCAGTTGTACGCTTCTCAGATAAAGTAAAAGGTAATTTATGAGATTTAGCAATTGAACAGGAGTCACAATTGTTTACATGAATGGAAGAAAAACCTAATTGAGACATTAAAGAATTTATTATTTGAGTAGACGGGTGACCCAGACGACTGTGCCACAACAGACTGTGGCCATCAGCCGAAAGAGCCACCGGAGCCACAGGAACGCTTTCTGAAACTGGGTGGGCAGACGAACTTGTGCCAGGAAGAACGTACAGACCATGCTCACAGGGGCCCTGAAAAATCACCCTCTTGGTAGTATTGTCTAGGATCTGAAAATCATTAGAGGTGAACAAGAGTGAGCAATTATTGTCTTTTGTGAATTGGTGAACTGAAAGGAGATTGGATTTAATAGAAGGGACGTGGGTAAGGTTACCTAGGTGAAAGATAGCGGTGGGGGTTTTAATGGTACCCGTGCCAGTGTGAGAAATATTAAGGGACTCACCGTTGCCAACAGTAATACCATTGGAGCCATGATATGGATTTGGAGCGTTAAGCTTGGATAGATCAGAAGTAACGTGCATGTTGGCCCTAGTATCCAACAGCCATTCAGAGGAAGGGCCGGCTTGAGATGCATAATTGGCACGGTTATCACTATTTCGGCTCTCCTCATACCGAAACCAGCAACGAACAGCGGTGTGTCCTGTTTTCTGACAGATTTGACAAGTTGGACGATCCCGCTCGTAAGTGCCCTGCCCGCCGCTGGAAGATGACTGCCCGCCGCTGCCGAAGGAGTGCAGGCTGTTGTTGCTGCCGTGCTGCTGACCGTCGTACGGCGGACGACTGCCCTGCCGACCGCCGCGCCCGCGGCCTCCGCTGTTTCTGCCGTAGCCGCCGCGGCTCCCCTGCCGGCCGCCACCACGCCCCCCGCGATAGTTCTGGCTTGCGGTGAGGGCGGTGGCCGGCTCCATAACAGCGGCTTCTCGGAGAAGAAGTTTGCTCTCCAGATCCACGTTGATTTCTTCACTTTTTAGCCACGAGGAGAGAGTAGCCAGGTCAACGGGCGTTGGACTGATGCGAACCGCCTGTTTAATGGAGGAGTAAGCTGATGGGAGCCCCCGAACGACGCACATGACGAGATCTTTTTCGGGAATGATTTCGTTCACGGTGTCGAGGGCTGTGATGATGGTGGAGACCTCATCTAAATACTCCGCCATAGTTTTCGTGCCTTTGGTAATTGTCTGGAGACGATCACGCAATTGAAAAATATAAGAGTGGGAAATTGATGCATAGCGTGTTGCAAGGGCCGTCCACAGGGCTGAAGTAGTTGTGTAGGATCGGACGTGTTTCTGAACCGTGGGAGAGATGACCGCAATCAAACATGATCGGATCTGGCCATCCACGGCTTTCCAGGCGGCATGAGCCAGATTGGTTTTTTCTGATTTGTCCGTGGCGGTGATGACTGCCGGCGGCGGTTCTGTGCTTCTATCGACGTATTTGAGAAGGTAATTGGCCTCAAGGGCTGTAAGAACGGTGATTTTCCATGTAGGGTAATTTATGTCTGATAATTTTTCGGGAATCAGGGCATGAAGATGCCTGAGAAGGAGTTTAACGCCAGAAGGAAGTGAATCGAGAGGATGCGCCTCGGTTATCATGGCTGCCGCCGCCCAAGAGAAGAGAGGGAACGATCGGTGCACTAAAGAGAGAAAAAAACCTAGAGAAAAGAAGATCTAGGTTTTCTGGCTCTTGATACCATGAAGGAATATTGATTGTATTGAAGTGTTAACCTAATAAGGGAATACATGGGAGATATATATAGGAGATATAGGAAGGAGTACTAATCCTAATAGGACTAGGATTAAGGAGTACTAATCCTAATAGGACTAGGATTAGTGCACAGTAAAATACTAATATTATTTAATACTATTATTTAATACTATCTGTTATCATCCCCCTCAAGCTGAGCTGAGCTGAAGCGAACGGAAGCTTGGAACTGAGGTAATCGTGCTGTCGGCTCGGGAGAGGCTTGGTGAGAATATCAGCCGGTTGTTCTTCAGTGGGTACATACTGCACAGTCATGGTGCCGGCCTGAACTTCATCGCGAACAAAGAGACAATCGGTATCAACATGCTTCATTCTGGTGTGTAGGACGGAATTCTTGGCCACACAGATGGTTGATTTGTTGTCACAATAGAGAGCAGGAACAGTGTCTCATAACAAAATCCAAAGTTAGAAGATGGAATTGCTCTCGAAAGTTGAGGACCTACCCCACTTGGATGAAAGGAAGAATCTAAGCCTTCAACAATATCGCCTTCCAAACTCTTGAACGACTGGAACCTAAAATGTTTGGGACAAGGGAAGAAAATGTGGTTAGTACTCCACATGTACTAAGTATGAGATCATATGCACACACACAAACAAAACATGCTAAAAGGAACTTTTTATCAAATCATGTCTTTCTACCCTTTTAGGGGCTTAATGCGAAGTCAAGTAAGTCATATTAATCAACCAAACATGCTTACTATCTCAACAAATAATACTTATCCCAACACACTTGGGATCATGATTTACTACAACCCTAACACCAAGGAATAATATCACAAGAATGAATAAGGGTTAAACATATCATAATAAGCAAGAAAACTACTCACATGCCCTTATCAAGTCAACAAGTGCAATGACCAAGCAAAGCCCCATAACCTTACTCAATCAAGTATCCTCAACAAGAAAACATGACCAATGTCCAACTTTACATATCATAGCATTTAGGCTTGCATTTCATCGTATATTATCATTATAATCCAAGGCATATTCATAAATAAACTAATAAACATATACTATCAACAATATTACATGGTCATCCTATATATATACATCATATATTATCATAACATAAACATATAAGAACCTCCTCCTAAGACTCACCTCAAGACTAACTAGTGCAATGTTTAGGTAGAGTCCCATATCCCTACCAAGACTAAGCTAGACCCCTTAGGTTATCCAAGTTAGCGTTCAAATCCTTTAATTCGTTTTACCTTTTGGGAATATCTTGCCATAACCGACATAGACCACATGAGCTTGTGTGGAATCCGGTGTCATTAAACCCTACACCAAAAGAAGGCGGACCATTTGCCAAGGTTGTACCAAACATAAAACATAGCAACTACGTGGATCCACTAGCTAGTATTCCTATGGGGGCAACATAGTTCAAGAACTAGGAGATTTAGTTGGGACCCTCTTTATGCTTCATGCATTATAGTCTCCAATCTCAATAATAATGTAGTGTTCCTACCTTCCCTATGTGGGAATGGACACTTATCCTCGGTGCTAAGCTAGAGTCCATTTTTGAAATGTCTTTAAGCCCTTAATTATCAATCATTACCAAAGGTCTATCCTTACTTTAACCGACATTATATGCATCATTTGAGGCTGGCCTCATTCATTCTTTGGGAACTATAACTTTAACCGACATAGATTATGTGAGCATCATGAAATCCAGTGTCTCCCCCACACCAAAAAGAGGTGGAATCGCCGGCAAAATTGACCCAAAACATGCTAGAGTACATGGGAATTGAATACCGTTAGATCCCTGTATTGGCAGTATAGGTTCGAAGACTAGGAGGTATAAGGAGACCCATACCCGGCATGCCGGACAGTCTCATCTCATGAGAGTTACGTGAACCTCCACCCTTCTTGAATGAAGGCATCACCACTCATAGCAAGCCTATCGGTGCTCAGTATAAAGTTCCATTACATTAAACTCATACATCATGGAAGCTGGCTTCTAGCATGAGAACATCATAGCTCATTAGATGATTTCTCATCTCATCATTAGTATTAAGTATACATTAACTTCAATACTTTCATTAAAGTGTTCATAGAGACTGGTCTCTTCATTAACTTTACACTCTCATAGGTGTGTACGTTTTGGTAACATTCACTTAGATCCATTTGAGATTGCTCTCATATTTCACATTATCCTCTTATCGTGTTGTCACCACATTCATTATATTTAGCACATTTGCTATTCATAATTACTCACCCATTTACATGAATGTTCATTTCATCATATGCCAATGCACTTGGCTATTTAGTGTGTTTCACACTCTTACTTAACCCCTTCTAGGTTTTACATCATTTCAACACATACATCTTAGGTTCACTTACTTTTAAACTTATGCTAGACTTATGACTCAACACATACAAGCCATGAGGCTTCATTCATAGTTTGTCTAAGTGATTCATGTTTATCCAAGATTATGTGGTATAAGACTTAAGCATCTTGCATATATGCCAAGATACTGATTTTGATCTTTAGAGGCAGTATTCATTAAATATTTTTGTTTACGTATTACTTATGTGTTAATACGGAAATGGGCAAGGGAATCCGATTTCGAATCCCTTGAACAACATTTAATATTATTTTTAAACTTGATAATTGCATTTTTCAGATTCGGAAGACCCTAGTTTGATTCCCATGAACCCCATAATATTTATTTCTTGTTCTCCTCCCCCTTTTCGTTTTAAGGCAAGGAGGTTGTGGGATAAATCCCCCACAAGCTCATTATTTTTCTTTTAATTTATCTCTTAACTTTCTCATCTATCCCAGAGGTTGTGGGTTCAATCCTCATTATCCACATTTATTTTCTCTTTTATTTTTCTCATAACTTTCTCATCCATTCGATAGGTTGCGGGTTCAATCCCCACTCTCCGCATTTTATTTTATCCTTTATTTTTCTCCTAACTCTCTCATCCATTCAAGAGGTTGTGGGTACGAATCCCCACAGCCTCACCTTATTTTAATTTACATTTTCTCCTTACCTTCTCATTCTGCCAAAAGGTGGTGGGTTCGAATCCCACTCCTCTCATTATTTTTATTATTTTAAAATTTCTCTATACTCTCTTGTTTGGCCGAGAGGATGTGGGTTTGAATCCCACACCTCTTTTTTTTTTCACTGTTAATGTAGTGAGGTCTTGGGTTCAATCCCCACTGACTTCACATGTTTTAAATTTATTTTTAAGTTCTCAAAAACTCAAGTGTTTTTGAAGAAACTCCATCACCAAGTGCTGGAAATTTGACTAAATTTTCTAGCCATTATTTAACAACATTCATACATTCGTTATGTGGTATTTTCACAATTTGTTTGACGCGTTTTTAAGTGTGGATTCATTGTTTTTTTTGCTTAAATTTTTCTACTTAAGATCACCCACCTTAGACTTCATTTAAACATCACAAATTACACATCTTATGCACTTCAATTCCATTTATTAAACAAGCCATTTTAAGTCTTCAAAACGGAGAACAACAACAATCATTTTAGACATTCCACCACATCATTTTCGGTTGACATCATTGAACATGATTGCTATTTCCAAAATATAAAATCACAAAGAACATCATATTTTACACTTAGATACCAGCAACCACACCAACAACATGATTTCGAACCTAATTTAGATTGAAATCGGAAGGAGACTAGGGACAAGGAATTCGACAATAAAGGGGACAACCCTAGTTTCATACGTTGAATTTTGTAGAAAGAAATTTCTCTTGGAGGAAGGATTCCAAAAGAGAAAACCCATACCTGTTCTTGTTGTTGTTCAACACTCACAGTTGCTGTCCAGAATCACCACCAACCCAACGTCCAATATCGAAACTCCGACCTTACCCGTCGATAATGTCACGATTTGCTTTACTTTGATGGATTGTTTTTGTCGTTTGTATTTTTATAACTTCTTCAAGTGTGATGAAATTTTGTTGTTATTTTTAATTTTCGCTGCTTTGTTAAGAGTGAAAACGTGAAAATAGATGTGAGAGGTAGATGAATAAGTGTGAAATAGAGAAGTGTGAGATAGTGTCGCCTTAGAACTAGGACTCGTCGGCAAGACTTAGTCAAATTAATTACTAATTAATAATCAATAAATAAAAATCTGCTTTTCATATATTCTTAAATCAGCCATTAATTATTAATTTATTAAATTAATCTACCAAATTAATTAAAACAAATTAAATCATTGCTCCCACCTAGGTTCGAACCCGGGTGGAGCAAGATTTTGCTTAATGGGCAATTTCGTCCCTCTCTACCCAAAATGCCCCTCCACCACATAAATTAAATAAAAATTACATATTTACGGTAATTACGATATTACCCTTAGCCTGGAAAAAGACCATTTTACCCCTAGACCCTCCAAACCTAAGATTTTCCCTTCTTAAGTCCGGTAAAGACTCCTTCAAGTAAATCTTTGTATTCGAGATCCCTACATGGTTGGACCCAAACTTTCCTAGCTCAACTAACTCCCCAAGTTAGTTGGCTTGGATGTAGCAAGGGTTCCGAGGTCTGGTCCTACGCGCATCAATCGGTGTGAATCCGGTCTAATTGTTGGCATTCTAGACACATTAAGAATTACTTAGCATATCTATTTTTAGGGTTGTTACATTATCCTCCCCGTAGGAACATTCGTCCCCGAATGACACTACTCCTTACTAACAATAAGTGATTCATCTATAGAATGTATGCATATATAGGTAATTCAATATTCCCCATTGACGATATATCTGATTCACATATTAACATGATGGTGCACATCCTTGAAACCTACTAGTAGTTTCACCTTAATAGACTAACGAACTCTTTCCCAAACGAGTCTCATCAAATCATACAACATAAGTAAACATGTAAGTCATACAAAATCAGCAACCAACATGATGACTCCACCATAATAACCTCATACTAGTGCATAAACACCACACAGTCAAATACCTGAAGGACTAATTAAGGCTACTCACCCGAGACTTCACCAGAGATTCCTTCCCCTGCACTCCTAGACTTGAGTGCGAAGAATCTTTGCATCCTTGGAGCCTCTTCACTTGGACCATTAGGTTGAACTCTCTCCTTCCCTTGTTCTTGACTTCTCCTTTTCGGACAATCCTTCATCATGTGACCCGGTTTGCCACAACTGTAACAAGCATTAGAGTCCATCATACATTCTCCCCCATGCAATATACCACACGTCCTACAAGGTGGCCTCTCCTGGGCTGTAAAGTCTTATAAACCTCAGGGAGTAATCCCTTACTGACATCGAGCCCAACTTATGGTTGATGAATTCCTCAACCTTAGCCTCCTTCATTTATGTGGGAAAGAACCACCTTGGAAAAGCCATCTTGAAAAGATCCCAAGTAATAGGACCTCCTCCTGAGGCTCTACTTTCCTGCCACACCTTATACAAAGATTGAACTACATCCTTTAGATGGTAGGATGCCAACTCAAACTTCTCCACATCAAACCTAATAGCCTGAGCTTGTAATGTGCTAGCTTGGGCCATCTATACCAAAGTTGTCCTTACTTCTCCATCTGTCAATCCATCTAAGTTAACAAGCAGCTCCATTCCAGCAGCTGGAGCCTGGGGAGAAACTTGAGCTATCCCAGTAGCCGCTCCTCCAATCTCCCTGCCTGCTTTTCTCCTTGTATTCATCTTTTGGAAACTTCAAGAGTTCATGTTAGATACTCTCTTAACACCAAGAAATCCGACATTAGATAAGGCACGATAAGATTAGAAGAAGGGAAATTTTCCTACGCATCGTGCAGTCTCTAATCCAGGATAGTGGTGCACTTCACTACCATAACTTAGAAACTACTCGATGAGGTTAATGTGAACTTATTATCCTCAGAATTTAACCTAGCGCTCTGATACCAACTTTGTCACGACCATAATCTAGACCCTAGACGAGACCAGCATCGTTGACCTATCGGAGGTCGCAGACAAGCCTACATACGTCATCTAGGTTAATTTTTGCCGAAAATTTGAAATTTTTGTCATTTAACATTCGTATAAGACATTCTACTTAAACTCATGAATGTTCACAATCAACCATCTAACAATAAGATCATCAAATGAAAGAAATAGTTCATAGTTGCATTATATGTGAACTTGCCAAAACAGCACCAATACAAGTTCTAAAATGAAGTGGGAAATGAAGTACTAGTGGAACATGCTCCACTAGGTAATTCTTACATCTAAGCTAGATAACAGTAGACAACCTCGAAAGCATGAGGTTCTACCATTTACGGATGAAATCTCCACGTCCGGATAGCTGTAACATTGTACGTACGATCCAATGTCCACCTGTGCTTGCACCTAAAAATATATAATTGTATGGAATTAGTACACACTTGTACTAAGTATGGGTATATGCAAGCACACACCAAGGACATGCATGAGTAAGAATAGATCTTTTCTAACAACATGATTTATAGAAAGTCAAGTCAGTGGACTTGCCAAATTTGGATTAGGAAAGTCAATGGACCTGCCAAATTTGGCTTAGGAAAGTAATGCCATGAGTGTAACATGCATCATCAAATTTATCATTTTTCAAACAGCACATAACATATTTCACATATCAAATCACGTAGTTCATATCATTCTTTCATATGCCATGAGACCTTGGAATCATGGACTTGGCATTAGGACTTCCCAAAATGAGGGCTCAACATATGGGACCTCAACTAGGGAGCCTTTTTTAGCAAACACAGAGTCTGCTTTATTCATTCATACATACTTCATTTTTCATTCTTTCATATACTAGTGAAATCACAAGTCATACCTAGGATGTAGTTTAAGACTCTCATTAGGTTTGTTGTGCAATGACCAAGAATAACCTAGCGTCATTACTTAAGTCTAGCTCACTTCTTGATTATCCTATCCTTACACCTTTGGTATCGTTCATTTCATTATGTGCATCATATGAGGCTGGCTTCATTCATTCTTTGGGAATTTAACTTTAGCCGACATAGATTATGTAAGCATCATGAAATTCAGTGTCTCTCCCACACTGAAAAGAGGTGGAATCACGGCCAAAGTGACCCAAAACATGATAGCGTACATGGGAATTGAACCCCGCTAGATCCCTATCTTGGCAGTATAGGTTTTACAACTAGTATATATAAGGAGACCCATACTCGGCATGCCGGACAGTCTCATCTCATGAGAGTTACGTGAACCTCCACCCTTCCTGAAAAAAGGCATCACCGCTCATAGCTAGCCTATAGGTGCTAAGTTAAAGTTCCATTACATTAAAATCATACATCATGGAAGCTTGCTTGTATCATGAGAACATCATAGCTCATTAGATGATTTCTCATGTCATCATTAGTATTAAGTATGCATTAACTTCAATACTTTCATTAGAGTGATCATAGAGACTGGTCTCTTCATTAACTTTACACTTTATAGGTGAGTACGTTTTGGTAACATTCACTTAGGCTCATTTGAGATTGCTCTCATCTTTCACATTAGTCTCTTATCATGTTGTCACCACATTCATTATATTTAGCACATTTGCTCTTCATAATTACTCACCCCTTTACATGAATGTTCATTTCATCATATGCCAATGCACTTGGATATTTAGTGTGTTTCACACTCTTAATTAACCTCTTATAGGTTTTAAATCATTTCATCACATACATCTTAGGTTCACTTACTTTTAAACTTATGCTAGACTTATGAGTCAACACATACAAGCCATGAGGCTTCATTCATAGTTTGTCTAAGTAATTCATTTTTACCCAAGATTATGTGGTACAAGACTTATGCATCTTGGAGATATGCCAAGATAGTGATTTTGATCTTTAGAGGCAGCATTCATTAAATATTTGTTTACGTATAACTTATGTGTCTATACGGAATTGGGCAAGGGAACCTGATTTCGAATCCCTTGAACAACACTTAATATTATTTTTAAACTTGGTAATTGCATTTTTCAGATTCGGGAGACCCTAGTGTGATTCCCATAAACCCCATAATATTTCTTTCTTGTTCTCCTCCCCTTTTGCGTTTTAAGGCAAGGAGGTTGTGGGATCAATCCCCCATAAGCTCATTATTTTTCTTTTAATTTATCTCTAACTTTCTCACCTATCCAAGAGGTTGTGGGTTCAATCCCCACTCTCCACATTTTATTTGTCCTTTATTTTTCTCCTAACTTTCTCATCCATTCAAGAGGTTGTGGGTTCAATCCCCACTCTCCGCATTTTATTTTATTCTTTATTTTTCTCCTAACTCTCTCATCCTTTCAAGAGGTTGTGGGTTCGAATCCCCACAACCTCACCTTATTTTAATTTACATTTTCTCCTTACCCTCTCATTCTGCCAGAAGGCTCATTATTTTTATTATTTTAAAATTTCACTTTACTCTCTTGTTTGGCCGAGAGGTTGTGGGTTCGAATCCCACACCTCTCATTTTTTTTTAGCCTTCATGTAGTGAGGTTTTGGGTTCAATCCCCATTGACCTCACATGTTTTAAATTTATTTTAACTTCTCAAACCTCAAGTGTTCTATAAGAAACTCCATCACCAAATGTTGGAAATTTGACTAAATTTTCTAGCCTTTATTTAACAACATTCATACATTCGTATTGTGGTATTTTCACAATTTGTTTGACGCGTTTTTAAGTGTATATTCCTTGTTGTTTTAACTTAGATTCTTCCATTTAAGATCACCCACCTTAGACTTCATTTAAATATCATAAATTACACATCTTGTGCACCTTAATTCCAATTATTAAACAAGCCATTTTAAGGCTTCAAAACGGAGAACAACAACAATCATTTTGTACATTGCACCACATCATTTTCGGTTGACATCATTGAACATGCTTGCTATTTCCAAACACAAAATCACAAAGAACATAATATTTCACACTTAGATACTACCAACCATACCAACAACTTGATTTCTAACCTAATTTAGATTGAAATGAGAAGGAGACTAGGGACAAGGAATTCGACAATAAAGGGGACAACCCTAGTTTCATACGTTGAATTTTGTAGAAAGAAATTTCTCTTGGAGGAAGGATTCAAAGAGATATAACTGTTCTTGGTGTTGTTCAACACTCAAAGTTTCTGCCCAGAATCACCACCAACCCAACGTCCAATACAGAAACTCCCACCTTACCCGTCGAGAATGTCACATTTAGCTTTACTTTGATGGATTGTTTTTGTCGTTGGTATTTTTATAAGTTCTTCAAGTGTGAAGAACTTTTGTTGTTATTTATGATTTTTATTGCTGTTTTGTTAACAGAGAAAACGTGAAAACAGATGTGAGAGGTAGATGGATGAGCGTGAAAGAGAGAAGCGTGAGGTAGTGTCCCCTTAGAACTAGGACTTGTTGGCAAGACATAGTCAAATTAATTACTAATTAATAATCAATAAATAAAAAACTGCTTTTCATATTTTCTTAAATCAGCAATTAATTATTAATTTATAACATTAATCTACCAAAATAATTAAAACAAATTAAATCATTGCTCCCACGTAGGTTCGAACCCGGGTGGAGCAATATTTTGCTTAATGGGCAATTTCGGCCCTCTCTACCCAAAATGGCCCTCCACCATATTAATTAAATAACTAATTACATATTTTGGGTAATTATGATACTACCCTTAGCCTGGAAAAAGACCATTTTACCCTTAGACCCTCCGAACCTAAGATTTTTCCTTTTTTTAAGTCCGGTAAAGACTCCTTCAAGTAAATCTTCGTATTCGAGAGCCCTACATGGTTGGACCCAACCTTTCCTAGCTCAACTAACTCCCCAAGTTAGTTGGCTTGTATGTAGCAAGGGTTCCGAGGTATGGTTCTACGCACATAAATCCGTATGAACCCGGTCTAATCGTTAGCATTCTAGAGACATTAAACATTACTTAGCATATCCATTTTTAGGGTTTTTAAACCGTCGGTGAGTTGACGGACAACCCCCCCTCCATCCTGCACTCCGTTGTCTAGGTCAGAGACTTTTCAGGAGAGGTCTTCCTCCAATTTTTCCGAGTGTGGAATCACGGAGGCCTCGATGCCCCGTCGAGCCACTTACGCCTCGTCAACCCCTTCCGTCGCATGTAACAGTATCTAGGTAAACAAGAGCCTTCAGGAATCTTTCTAAGTGTAGCATGAAGTTCGCCTCGACGCGTCGTCGAGCCATTCACGGACCGTCGTCTGTCAAGTCGATGCACACTGCCAGGCAGTGCTACATCAAACTGCAGGGTTTCTCCTCAAGGGCCCTTGATTATTCCTTGGGGAGTCGTACCCAAACGTTGAAATCATGAAACAACTCAATCACACATTATATACCTTTCAACCTATTTTCGCACATTTTTGACTCCTAAAAGTTAGTAAAAAGGCTAAAGCACACTAACATCCCTTTGAAACAACTTCCCGGACGTTTTTGGATGTTTTGATTCTTAAACCCTCTAAATGACCTATATTCATTAAAAATGGACTTAGAAACATTGTTTAGACTTTATGAAACCTATATTAGGCTTTACCATAAGTCTTGGATTTTCAAGGTGTTACAACATAGCTATTCATTTTTAATGTTTAAATTACTTGTATCTAATATGAATGATTTGGAAAAATTAGATCTATAATTTATTGTTTCTTAATTCCTATGTCAAAATAATAGTTTACAAAAGAAATATTTAATAAATGTGATTTGGTAAAGTAACATCTATCATTTAGGGCTCATTTGGTAGAGTGTATAACAACAATGCTTAATAGTGTATTAATAATGCATGTATTAATAATGTATGTATTAATTATGCTTGTATTTATTAAACATATATAATTTTTATACATTTTTTGGTTTGATACGTTAAAAATATCATCCATTGCATATAAAAATTGGTTTACAAAGATACCCTCCACTATTATGATTAAAAAAAGATGTAAAAAGGAATTTGAGGGGCAAATGAGTCTTTAATTGAGCTAATGAATTCATTAAAACTATTGCACTGCTAATACCTTTAAATCCATGGTATATACATAACTTAATACACAATAGAGTATATAACTAATACAAGCATTAGTTATACATAGGTTAGAAAATATCATTCCCTCCATTTCAAAAAGAATAACCCTATTTCCTTTTTAGTCCGTTACATAAAGAATGACCATTTTCCTTTTTTGACAACACTTAACTTAAATTTCCACGTGACATGTTTAAGAGAACAAGATTAAATGGCATTTTTATACATTTGACATAGGCCAAAGTCATATGCGGCCCCTAAAACTTGTCTTGATTATTCATTTAGATACCTCAACTTTACCTACTACCTATTAAACACCTCTACCACCACAAATTTGAACCGTACAACCATTTTTTGCCAACATGGAAAATCATTTGTGAGTCACGCAAATGGGGCACGTGAATTGAACTTTCTCTCATTTTTACCTTGCATTTAATACCTCCAACGTTAACTTTATATTTCAACGCTAAAGTTGAAGTGAAATCCCCAATTCTTCTTCCCCAAAATCCATTTTAGAACCCTAAGTCTCCAATTCTCTCTTCTTCTCTAAATATCCAAGTTTCTCTCTTCTAAATCAATTCTCTTTTATCAAATGTCGCAAAGTTCAGTGAATATCAAGGAAGTTGATATATGTAAGTGTGGTTATTATTGTCGACTGGATACTTCGAGGACTCCATTGAACCCATGTCATCGATTTTTCGGATGCAAAGCATCAAAGGTTTGTTATTTTTTGAACAAAAACTATTGTTGTTGTACTATTTGAAAAATCAACATTTTTGTATATTTATTACGCCTTACTACTGTTATGTGGTTTATAGGAAAATGGTGGATGTGGATATTTTAGATGGATTGATCCGTCGCTTGAAAATGTTGATGAATCATCCTCAATGAATATGTTCATATACACTCAAAATCTGATTGATCGACTAAAGTGAAAAGTGAAAGAGCTTGAAGAAGAAAAAGATTCTTTGAAATTTCAATTGAATGAAAATGAAGTGAAGTTGATGGTATTGAACAAGAATCTTAAGGATGTTAAACTCCAAAGGGATTGGGAAAATGTCAAATTTAACCGAGTTGTGATTGTTTTTCTTTGTCTGCTAACTATTAAATGGTTCTGTAATATTTTGTAGTTCATAGTAGTTTAGGATTGTACTACTTAATTGTTTTGTTGTGCAGTAGTTAGGAGGCTATTCTAGATCAATTAATGATGTCTTAATTGGTATGTGGCCTTCATATTTTGTATTAAATTGGAAGTTTGAGTTGAATTGATCAACTCCCTGTGTTCTGAAGTTTTGTTCTGGAATTGAATTGATCAATGTCGAATTGAATTGATCACTAGTCTTATTGACAAATACACAAGGCATGCATTGA
This sequence comes from Solanum pennellii, assembly GCF_001406875.1. NCBI lineage: Eukaryota > Viridiplantae > Streptophyta > Magnoliopsida > Solanales > Solanaceae > Solanum > Solanum pennellii. The sequence goes on from NC_028640.1 coordinate 22,731,931, forward strand.
GAGGTAGTGCAGTTTTTGTTCAAAAAGTGCGCTAATAACACAAATGCTTGGCTAGAAAAAACATAACAAAAAGTAATGCTTCAAAAATACATAACACAAATGAATTACGAGGTAATAAAAAAAACATTGTCTTAGAAAATACATAGTCTTGCTAACACAAAGACAACGTTCTAAAAATACATTAGACGAGTGTTCAAATAAACTAAAGAGTAAATTGTTTTTCAAAAAGACACCCTTTTAACATGGGCCAAAATCATAACCACTTCCCAAATGAGCTACTTCCAGTTTTTCTTTTTAACTTTCAGATGTTGCAACTGTGAGGTGTTGACTGCATCTTTTTCCTTACATTTTAGGCTAGGAGGTGTAAAACCAATGTCTATATTGGTTGGTGAAGCACTCTTCAATTTGGTTGGCCCATGTAAAATCTTCTCACTTGATGTACCAGGCTGCAATATAAGAAAGAAACTGTAAAATAAGGTTAGATTATAAGGCTAGCAGAACATACGCCAAAACAGAGTAAACATATTAAGTGAATACATACAATACTTGGGCTCCAGTTGTAGGATCAGAGTAAATACCAAAACCAGTTGCAGGCCTTCGGTTTCTCCAGTAGCAGCAGCAAACGAGGCAGAACTGTATGGTCTCTTATGAACTGATAAAGGTGGCAATTGACTAGAAGAATTATCTCTTTCTATAACAAATGGGGTTCCTCTTGCATTAGCTTTTTTTTCTTCCCAATCCTCTTCCAGTCTCAACTTGAACCCTATTTTGAGAAGGTCTTGGCAAAGATGTTTTGTCAGCATAACCCAAAGTTGGCTGATTGTGTAGTTGAATATGTGGTTCTGTAAGTAGAATGTGATGGACCTTGATATACCGTGGTTTCACGGTATCATTAATACTTTTTCCTTAAGTTTAGTGTGTCCAAAAGCCTTTTTGTGCAAATTTTGTATACAAGTTTCTCCTTATTTGCAGGAAATCTATCCAAAGATGAATGCGGAGATTTTGAGCGAAGAAATGCAGAAGAGACCACATACAGAGCTTGTGACGGTCTGTCATGCTTGTGACGGTCCGTAGGTGGCAGCGTAGTGCAGCTGCTGAAGGAAGATGAGGAAGTCTGACCATGTGTGGGGTTACGGAGTCCATGACGGTTCGTCGTGTCTATGACGGTCCGTCCTGCAGGTTCGTCATGAAGTTCAGAGAAGTAATCCCAGTACCGATATTCCAAGAGTTCAACTGTTTTGGAACGAAAACCCTCGATGGACCATCGTGTCTGTGAAGATCCGTCATACTTGACGTTGAGGGTAATGAAGAGAGCAGCAGAAGAAATTGCACAAGTATGGGACGACGGAGTCCATGACGGTCCGTCGTGACCATGATGATCCGTCGCGAGGTCCGTCGACCCAGCCGCGTTTTGACAGATTTCCAGCAAATAGAGTCCTTGTTTAATTAGGTTTTTTTTTTACTATAAATAGTCCAAAAAACCTCATTTTTGAGGTTAGACTCTGTATTATTAGTGAGACACGATTTATTAGTTAGACTCTAGATCATTGTTAGATTTTTTGAATATTGGGAGACTCTTGATTATTTTTGTATACTCTTTGAGAGATTATTGGTTATCTTGAGATTTTTATCATTGATTGTGGGTGATTTTTGCTGATTAATCAATTGAACTTGCGGATTTTACTCTTTCTCATTGAAGTAAGTATATGAATTCTTATATCATATATTTGAATATTGTGATTATGACTATAGGTAACTAAACTCCATAACTAGGGTTGTGGGAACCATAGGCAAATAATGAG
>NC_028640.1:22735484-22791959 GCF_001406875.1 Solanum pennellii
TCAACTACTTGTCGAAACCACCGCCACAAAATGATGAGTGTTATTATGAGGAGGATTCCTATGCAGTAAATAAACAGACGGGGGGTTTCCGACCAAGTGCCCAAGGCTCTAATCAGGAGAATTGGCCCCAAGGTCAAGGGAACCAAGGTCGGAACTATGGTAACTACAATCGTGAGGGTCATTATGTCCGAGATGGAAACTACAACCGCGACAACAACATCAATAGGGGTAACTATGGTAATAGAAACGACAGGAATGGGCCGTATGTTCCTCCTCAAAATCGTGAAGTTACTCCTACGGATGGTGGAGGTAGTATGTCGCGAGTTGAGGATATGTTGCATAAAATGACGAGGAGGTTCGATGCTAGTGATGAGCACAATAAAGAGTTGAGGAATGATTTAGTGGGTATTGGGCAAAAAGTCGATACACACGCAATATCGATTAAGCAACTTGAGTTACAATTGGCCCAATTATCTGCGACTGTGAACACACGGCAACCGGGCACTCTTCCTAGCAACACTGTCCAAAATCCGAAAAATGATGGACATTGTATGGCAATTACTACTCGCGGTGGCAAGCAAACCATTGACCCAGCTATGCCGTCTAATGAGAAAAAGGTGACAAAAGATACTGATAAAGTGGTAGATGTTGATGGTGAACTAAAGGATAACACTGTAAAAGATGCCGAAGTGCCTAAAAAGGTAACTCCCATGCCTAGGCCACCACCCCCATTTCCTCAAAGATTATTGAAAAAGACCGAGGATGGTAAATATCGGCGTTTTATAACAATGTTGAAGCAACTTTCTATCAATGTCCCTTTGGTAGAAGCTTTAGAACAAATGCCCAGTTACGCCATGTTTATGAAAGATCTGGTTCCAAAGAAAATATCGGTCACTTTTGAGGATGATGATAGAATGCAGCATTGTAAGGCTATTGCTACAAGATCTCTGGTACAAAAGAAAGAAGATTCGGGTGCGTTCACTATTACTTGTACAAACGGGCTATTACATTTTGCGAAAGCATTATGTGATCTGGGGGTAAGCATAAATCTCATGCCCTCTCGATTTACAATAAGTTGGGTTTGGGTGATCCAAAGCCCACTGCGATGCGGCTACTGATGGCTGATCGAACAGTAAAAAGGCCTATAGGGATACTCCACGATGTGCTAGTAAAAGTGGAGTCATTCATATTTCCGGCAGATTTTGTTATCCCTGATTGTGAAGTCGATTTTGAAGTGCCCATTATTCTTGGGAGGCCATTCCTTGCTACGGGAAGAGCCTTAGTAGACATGGAAAAGGGGCAGATGAAATTTCGGTTGAACAATGAGGAAGTGACCTTTAACATTTGTAGGTCCATGAGGCAGAGTGGTGAGCTCCAATCGGTATCTGCTATATCCTACAACATGGGTGAGACATCTGAGACACAAATAGAAGAACGTCTAGGTGTAGAAGCATTAGCGGCAGTGATAATGAATTTTGATAGCGATTGCATTGAAGAGTATGCGTCATTAGTCGCGGCTCTTGACGGACCGTCGCATGAATCCGTCGTGCCAGGTACGTCTTTCTGTTATTTTCAAACTAGGGCACACAAGAAGGAACCAACGACGGACGTCACAACTAAGACGGACCGTCGTCGGGGAATCGTCGCGTCATTAATGAGGCGTACCCGACCCGACCCGGCTGGAGTTTTTTTTTTTACAAAATCTTACTGTTTAAACTCCCCAACCCCTTATTTCACCCCCATTCCTTCACTACTGCCCCTATTTCCCTCCCTTTTCAACTTCCAAAATCTCTCCCTCTATCAACCGATCATTGTTCCCCCAAAATCCTCCAAAGCCCTAAAGTTATCATCTACTAGTCGGAGTTGCTGCTGTGGGTGTCTCCTTGATCACCAAGTACTTTTCCATCTTGTTTTTCTCCAATTCTCAGGTATGTGTCTCTAATTTCTACTCATTTATCTTGCATTTTTTTTTATCAATTAGTTTTAGCGTAGTTCTTATTGATATGTTCATTTCTTTTATATAAAATTCTGTCTAACCTAGGTTAAAAATCTTCGAAATTGCCGTGTTTACAGACATAGGTGCTTTTGCATTACTAGTTTACTAGGTATTTGGGTTCGACAAATGTAGGTCCAAAACACTACAAATTCGAGTTGGGTCATCGGGGATGAATGGGGTACCCCCAGTTCTGTCACTGATCTACAGAACGAGACCCCGATGACGGACCGTCGTACCCACTACGGACCGTCGTAGGGTCCGTTCCAAAAGCCCTAACACACCACTGCCCAATTTTATGCAAGTGTCCTCCAACGGACATATGCAACGGACCGTCATACGCACGACGGTCCATCCTACACAACCGTTCTGGTTGTCAGATACCCTATTCCTGAGGGTCTCTCACTTTTTCTAAGTGTTCTTCAACGGACACAAGTGACGGACCGTCGTCTTTACGACGGTCCGTCCTGCACAACCGTTCTGGTTGTCAGAGACCCTGTTTCTAAGGGTCTCTCTCCATTTTTCTAAGTGTCCTCAAACGGACGAGTACGACGGACCGTCATACCCACGACGGTCCGCCCTGCATGACCGTTATGACGGATAGAGACCCTTCTCCTAAGGGTCTCCATATTTTTGTCAAGTGTCCTCTGACGGACACCTACGACGGACCGTCGTACCTGTGACGGTCCGTCCTGCATATACCGTCATACTTGTCAGAGACTCGCCTTCAGGGTTCTCCATATATACATAGTCTAAGTAAGACACGACGGACCCCATGACGGTCCGTCATAGTCACGACGAGCCGTCACCAGGCCCGTCGTGTGTCACTGTTAATATAGTATTGTCATTTTATTTTAATTTTTTTGTGTGGTTTTGCTTGTCTTGTTTGCTACTTCTCGTAATAATATTGATCATTTACAGGTCCTATCTACTATGGCACCTAAACAAGATCTAGTGTATGCACGCGGGCGATCGAAGTCTGTCGCCCCGTCTGCCCGCATGGTCATTGGCTCTGATGATGAGCGTGACCCCGAGTGCGTGCCCCCAGGCACTTCCACCCCTTCCCGTGCTTCACGTGCCACCAGAACCACACCCAAAAAGGTGGCGTCCGGCGTAGTCACTGCCTCCCAGTCTGATGAGGAGCGCACACTGACCGACACACCTTCTGGGTCAGCCACCAATGAAGAAGGAGCGTCTGGCTTATTAGGAGTTTTGTGGTTGGAGGAAGCCTCCGGCTCTGCTGAGGTTCCCGCACCCGCCACCGCTGCAGCGTCGGCCTTGTTTGATGAGGCTGACAGTTTGGAATCCAAATCAGGTTCACCAGCTCATGCCCTCACCCCGGCTACTGACCATCCCAACCGGTGGTGTGTCGACCGGCAATTTCAAGTCTACTCCGACGCCAAGTTCCTGAATGACAAAGGAGTTATGACTCGAACACTCACATTGGAGCGGTGGGTCCTTACAGGGAGTCTCCCGACGATGCCTGAGATCCACAATCTCTTCACCAGACATCGCCTGGAGAGGACAGCACGTCTGTTGGGACGTTATAGTGAAGAAATTGTCCGAGCGTTCTATGCATCCTACGTAGTGACTCTCTGATCACAGATTGGTAGGCGGGCTGCCCCGCCAAAACAGGCCCCACTGGAGCAGGTCCGAGTACGGGGCGTTCAGGTCGATATTTCCCTGCCTACCATCCGTCGGTTTCTATACGGCGAGGGCGTTGATGCTACTCGGACCCCTCTCACTGCCGAGTTTGACTACTGATGGCTGCTTGTTAAAGATGGCTGGTTCCTGCGCGAGCCATCGCTGAGAGAGACCACCAAGAGGTGGATGGCCCTGCACCTGTCAGTTGATGAAGAGGGTGTCGACTGGGTGACCGAGCCAAAGGGGGCCATCAAGAAGGCCAACCTAACTTTCACGGCCAAGTTCTTGTGGTTGGTTGTCCGCCACTGCCTTTCCCCAGAGCCGCTGATAATATCGTTACATGGGATCGAGCAGTATTGATGGCGGCGATGATAGCCGGGTTCGAGGTGGATTTTGCGTGGCTTCTACAGGCAGTCATGCACGAGAGGGCTTTTAAGGTCACAACTACTTACCCTTTCCCGTGCATGATCTTTTCTCTCTGCAGGTCCACAGGTGTGCCTATATGGCACGTTGATCAACTCAAGACTCCTATGGGCACTGTTGATGTCGGCCTCATCAGAGATGAGGCCAATGAGTTGGCTCCACGCAGAGGGTCCCGTCCAGAGCTGCCCCCACTTGCTGACGATCTGGCTGATACGGTAGCCCAGGCCCGCACGGCTACGCAGGCGGCATCCACTGACACTACCCCAATCGAGTCTATCCTGGGTAGTAGCACTACCCCGAGCTCCTCTCGCACATCCCCTCTACCAGCGCTGGTCCCGCTTGCTAGGGTCCAAAAATTAGAGGTGCAAATGGCTACACTTCTGCATCATATCCAGCCGTGGATGCAGAGGTCTATTACCAAGGCAGAAGAGCAATTGGAGCGGAAAATGGTACAGTATACAGAGCGGAAGATCCCTGAGGTTCACCAACGCTTGGACACTTTTGAGTTGCGGGTGCTTGCCCGGCCAGCCCCTCCGGTGGATGTGTCGACTCTTCAAGCTACGGTCGACAGTCTTCGCGCATATATCGACACGATCTTAAAGGCTAGGGTGCCTGAGTTTGAGGCCCCTTCTGTCGAGCCTGTTGAAGACACAGTGTTGGCGTCCCTATTCGCCACCTCAGAGATTCCACCACCTCCCCCTCGAGAGCATGCCAAGAGGCGTAGGGGTCGAGTAGAGGACGAGGCGCGAGCACGGAAGAAGGAGCGTTGTGAGATGGAGGCTGCGAGGAGAGCCTCACTTGCTGAGGAGGAGGTGCACCAGATGAGAGCAGGAGAGTTAGCGGCTGGGGCGTCTAGCTCCCGAACTGTAGAGATAGCAGGAGATAGTGTTGTTGTTGCTGAGGACACCACTGAGTGTGTCCAGATTACAGAGGAAGTGGGTTCCGGGGAACCGAACCCACCAGCTTGCTGATCGTCGGCGCTTTGCGCCATAGGTTTGCTTCACCTACCACTCTAGTATTTCAATTTTTATGCATTGGGGACAATTGCATGTTTTTTGTTGGGGGTGGGGTAAATGGAAAGTGAGTGCTAGGGTAAAGTCTGAGTAGCCCAATTCACTATCCTCTTTTGGGGTTTTCTTGCCTCTGTTCTTTTTCCCCAAGAGACTGATTACTTTTTCTGTTGAACCGGCATGTCTATATCTTTTGTACATAGTTTAATTCTGAAGCATGATGGCTAAAATGATATCCTGATAAATTGGAAAATGATGCAGGACTAGGCATAGTAACTGATAAATGTGTGGCTCTAAGCATGACATAGAGGTACACCATTGCATTACCCTAAGTCTAAAATTCGAACTAGGTGCCTGATAATTTGGTAGAGTGATGAGATGTCAAGTGAGTGTGAGGATGATTTGAATAGTCCACTATTTGTACTGAGCTAGAACTTGCCTGGTTAGTCCTGCTAAAAGTAAGTTGTAATAGACAATTAGGAAAGGATCATAGGCCCTTATTCAATATAGCCCATTTTTAGCCTAAATAAAAGAAAACCAAATGAAATTTATCCGTCTTTGATCCAAATGATCTGAGCTTAAATTAGACCTTTGTTTTTCACCCCAAGTGATCTTTTCTGGGAATAATGTGTTGGCCCTGGTCCCTCCTTGGACATGTGCACCTCAGCTTATGCCAAAAGCATAAGTTGAGGGTGGCTAATGCAGTAAACAACCTTTGTTATGGCCCTGACCCAACTTTGGGTATTGCGTACTTTGACTCATGGCAAAGCCATGAGTTGAAGGTGGCTACTATGAGGAATGCTCTGGAAAGTGGGGTTGAAAGAACAAATAGAGAGAAAGAACAAAAGTAAGGTGACTCAAGAATTAGTTGAAAGAAAAGTAAAGAAAAAGTAAAATATACAAGAAATACAAGCAAGAAAAGAAGAGAGTCACTTACACAAATGAATATGAGAAACTGGGCGAGATAAAATGATAAAAAATGGTATGTTTAGCCGATATGTCAAGGAGGGAAAAAAGTCACTAAAGTATACCTAAATATACCCTACCTGACCCTGAGCCTATGTTACAAGCTAAGAAAGTCCTATCGTGATCCTAAGGGTTGTATAGCGAACTTAAGGCAGTGAAAATAAGGGCAAGCTTATGGCAATAGGTATGAATGAGTGTGAATTTGTTCTGAGAGTGAGTGTTGAAAAGTAATCCTTATACTCAAACTGAAATCATTGTGTGAAAAATGAGGATTTTGTTTTAAAGTGAGGACACTAGTTGCAATACCGGAATTGTTAGCACCTCGGTGAGAAATTGAAGAGGATAGGTGTTAGTGCATGGTGAGTCTGTGTCATGTTCTGATCCCACATAATTCAAGCCTAATAGTGATAGCATGCATAGATTTGATGAGATTAATCGGGATTGATAGCCAAATGATTGCAAAGGATAAAACATGGATACTATTGTACAAAGATTTTGTATTGAGTCATAGTGCGTCGCTTGAGTACAAACAACGAATTTAACTTGAGGGTGTTGATATACCGTGGTTTCACGGTATCATTAATACTTTTTCCTTAAGTTTAGTGTGTCCAAAAGCCTTTTTATGCAAATTTTTATAAAAGTTTCTCCTTATTTGCAGGAAATCTGTCCAAAGATGAATGCGGAGATTTTGAGCGAAGAAATGCAGAAGAGACCACCTACGGAGCTTGTGACGGTCCGTCATGCTTGTGATGGTCCGTAGGTGGTAGCGTAGTACAGCTGCTGAAGGAAGATGGGGTAGTCTGACCAAGTGTGGGGTTACGGAGTCCATGACGGTCCGTCGTGTCTATGACGGTCCGTCCTGCAGGTTCGTCATGAAGTTCAGAGAAGTAATCCCAGTACCCATATTCCAAGAGTTCAAGTGTTTTGGAATGAAGACCCTCGACGGACTGTCGTGTCTGTGACGATCCGTCATACTTGCCGTTGAGGGTAATAAAGAGAGCAGCAGAAGAAATTGCACAAGTATGGGACGACGGAGTCCATGACGGTCCGTCGTGACCACGACGATCTGTCGCGAGGTCCGTCGACCCAGCCGCGTTTTGACAATTTTCCAGCAAATAGAGTCTTTGTTTAATTAGGTTTTGATTTTCTATAAATAATTCGAAAAACCTCGTTTTTGAGGTTAGACTCTGTATTATTAGTGATACACGGTATTATTAGTTAGACTCTAGATCATTGTTAGATTTTTTGAATATTGGGAGACTCTTGATTATTTTTGTATACTCTTTGAGAGATTATTGGTTATCTTGAGATTTTTATCATTGATTGTGGGTGATTTTTGCTGATTAATCAATTGAACTTGCGGATTTTACTCTTTCTCATTGAAGTAAGTATATGAATTCTTATATCATATATTTGAATATTGTGATTATGACTATAGGTAACTAAACTCCATAACTAGGGTTGTGGGAACCATAGGCAAATAATGAGATAAAACCTAACTAAAATAACAATTCTAGAATAGTGTCTTGCATGTATTAATAATTCTTTCGCTTAGAAGTCTTTTTAACGGATGGCCAACGTTAGAACTCGCCTTAATGCTACTTGCCGGACCAAGGAGGTAGATAATAGGAAAAGAATTATCAACATAGATTTAGTGTTTACTATCTAATAGTCTAGTATTGATTGGTACGAGGTAATAACTTAGTCAAATATCGAATACGATGCTTAATATGAGGTAAAGACAAGTGTTAGGATAGCAACAAACGTAGCCGAACCAAGGTGAGGTGTGAAATTTGCTAGATGCCGGACCAAGGATTTAGAAATACATAACTTATCACTTTGCATGCAAGATACTAGAAAATAATTGTTATAGTTAGAATTATCAAGTTATGAACCTGGGGGGAACACGTAAACCCTAGTTACTTTGATTAATTGATTAAACTCCAACATTCAAAGCTGTTAAGTGTCTCTTTCAATTTCGTTAGTTATTTCATTCATTTAGAAATAGAAACCCCCCTTTATTGTTTTTACTTTCCAAGGAAGTAATTGACTAAACAAAAGTAATAATAGATTGAAGTTAAGTCTAAACTATTTTCCTCGTGGGAACGATCCAAACCTCACTAGTTGGATTATTTACTTGACAAGACCGCTTTACTTCTTATTTGAGAAGTAAGTTTGAGCGTATCAGACCTCCTTATGTAGATGGACCTCCCATTGTAGACTATATAGAATAAATAAGTATATATGATAACTTGTAGAACAAACGTAAAATGCAAATGAATTTTTAAAGGCTAACCATTATTATATATAATCTTATTGTTGTTTGAGTAGTTCTTGGCACAATTCTTGGCACAACAGTGGTATCAGGACAAGCAAAACTTTCTGTTCTAACCTGTTGAACAAAAATACATACATATGAATAACTTGCACAATAAAAATTAATTCAAATGAATATGTAAATCAAATCTTACTCCTGCCTAAGAATAACTTTGTTGGCTTGAATTTTCTTGACTTGTAGGTTGAGAAGTGCTCTCCCTCCCATACTATGTCACCACAAAATAAAACATATTATTATAAACTTTAAGCAATTTACAAATGCGAATATGACTAGTATTCCTTACTCTTGCACACAAAACTTTGTTATGACTAGTTTTCTTGCAAATGGAACGTGTCATCTTTACTCTTTTTCTTCATTTTTTGGCTCATCCTTACTCTTTCTTCTCTTCTTGCCAGGTCTGCCTGGCATTTTTCTTGGTTTTGGAGGATTTATTGATGGGTTTGTAGTATTAGGCCACATCCTCATATGTGGAATAGATTGGATGAAATTGCTGTGAGCATTGAGAAATGTTTCCTTCATACACCAGTTCTCTACATGTTGATCATGATCTTGATTCAAGTAATAATAAGCACAAATAGCATGAGGGCAAGGAATACCCCTCAACATCCACAACCTACAGTCACAATGCTTCTTCTCCAAGTCAAAAACAAATGAGCACTGACCATCACTAATCTCAAAACCATTCAACCCATTCCATTGAACATTAAAGTTATTTGAATACTCCTTGTTTATTTCTAGTATTGCCCTTGACATAGGTGCAATGTCTGATATCCATATATCAGCAAATTTGATCATGTCTATGTGTTTGTTCATCATTTTATGCCTAACATCATCTAACATGGTAATAATTGATTTATGTCTAGCATCTAAGATCCAGGAACTGAAAGTCTCACACATGTTATTTTCTACAACATCACACTTCGAGTGAGTCTGAAAAAAAATCTCTACACCAATTTATGGGATAATAATGTAGTAAGTCCTCTGTTATTTACTTCTTACCTAGCTTAAACATTTTCATATGTTTTATATTTTTTTGGAAAATAATATTTTTGTAATATTCCCGACTTTTAAGAGAGTCGCCACTTAATTTTGAGAAAATTAAAAAAACTTGTTTTCAAAGACTTCAACCGGAAAAATCATTTGAAAACTTTAAAGGGGGTTCAAGGATTCCTATTTATATTTAGGAAGGTTTTAAGCACCTAAAATATCCGCTTAATACGTTTATCCGACAACTAACTTTGTTTGGCTAAAGAGATATCTAACTTAATTTTGATTTGAAAATTTGTTTAGGAATAAAATACTAACCTATTATCTAAGTGAACTAATTAGGCTCGCAAAACTATTTAAGTCATTTTTTATTTAGTTTAATTAGTAAAAATATAGTAGTGTCTGGCGGGAATTTGGAGTTTCTAACTTTAAAACTACCGACAAATAAAGCAAACTAAAATGAAAATAAGAGAGAGAGAGAGAGAGAGAGAGAGAGTTGGGTCTAAATTAGGGGTTATCTGTCCGCCTGGACCAGTATTTGGACCCTTTGTTTGTTTTGGGACCTCTAGGCCCATTGTACCTGTCTTAAAATTCTAACAAAATAATAAGCGATAAAAAAACAAGGGCTTAGGCCCAAAACTTCAGAATATAAAATTTCAGAAAAAAATAAAATAAAAAATAAACTTGGGCCTTCGTGGCCTTATCAATACAAAAAGGCTTTTGGACACACACTAAACTTAAGGAAAAAACATTAAAAGTACCATGAAACCATGGTACATCATGTACCTTTCCTAAAATTCTAACAAAATAATAAGCAATAAAAAAACAAGTGCTTAGGCCCAAAACAACAGAATACAAAATTTCAGGAAAAAAAATTAAACTTGGGTCTTCGTGGCCTAATCTCTTCACTTCTTCCACTTCAACTTTATTCAACTTCGAGATCTATTCGTTTGTTCTTATGGCCAACCAACTCGAGAGGAAGAATTGAGCCTTTACGGCTCTCTTGAAATGCGGAAAAATAAGTTCATGATGAACTCGGATGGATTCACATGCAAAATTAAGAGGAAATCATAAGTAACACTTAAAAAAATCACAATAGTAATACAGTTGTGATACTTGTAAGCTGTGACAGTAGACAATAATTCAAAGAATATAATTTACAATTCGTCAAAGTAGACATACAGGACTTCTTTATAGAATAAGTTGACTAAATGGGTAGTAACTGATGGCATTGTAGCGCATAAAATCAATTGTAAAAGAATTCACACTAGCTAAATGCTCAACCGGTAAAATATTAAAACCACCTTAGGCCATCATATTCCATGTTTGCAAAATTTTATCTTTCTTCTGAAAAAGCATGCAATATCAATAACAAACATGAAAAATAAAAATAAAAATAAAAAAAGATAAATGAAATACAAAAAATTATAAAAAGAAATTAATCTAACCTATCAGATGGTTAAACCAAGTAAGAAGAACAACCATAAGCAGATGCATATCTCTTCCAGTAAAGAACAAAAGGAAGCTAATCGAGAAATGAGGTAATTGTTTATCATGTTAGAGACAAAAAGACTAAAAGCAGTTTACGAATATTGGCTAATAAAGCACGACCCGGACAGATTCAAACGGATAATAGCGAAAAGTAGTTAGGACAAGCCGAGATTCAAGACAAATTCACGGGTGAATCAAAACTATATATAGGTAAAGATCATATTGACCAACATTCATAAAACAAAAAAAAAGAAAAAAAACTAGCAAATAAAGAGGGAATATCGAGTTAAGAACTCATGCTATTTACAATGAAGAAAGAAAAATTTGGTCTCATCGTAGGTTTGGAAACCAACTCTTAAATGAGTATATCGTGACAAGTGCTGCAAATTTAAGTCGTGATAACCGCAATAAAAAACATCGGGTAGCGACAAAAAAACAAAACTGGCAAGGATAAACCCCAACAGACCCATTTAGCCCTTCAAAAGCTTTATAGATATTCAGAGAGTAATACTACAACTTTACTCATATGAACACATACCGAGATGTAAGGGAAATGAGAACATCACATTCAAAACAGAGTAAGATAAGAGCAACATTTTACCTAAGAAGAAAAGAAAACTAGACACAATTTGTCGAGCAAGTCAAGAAGGGAACATAACGGAATAATTCCTAAATAAACAGCAGTGAATAACAAGTATCGAAAGATTTTAGGTTGTCACAATATTCTAGAAAAATAAATAATAAAAAAACGATGAACATTACTCCGTGAACTCGGTTTGAAACCAACGGCCAACAACCACGAAATAAAAAAGCTATTGAAATCGCAGTGTCAATAGGAGAAGAAACGAAAATAAAGCAGTAAAGAAAGGGATAATACCTTCTTCCGGGCAGCCAAAATGAGACAAGACGAGCTAGAAAGAGCGGTGACTTCAACACAAACAGAACAACCGACAGTGAACAGAAAACTCTACCAAAACTCTACAAAATCTCAACCCAATTGAACTGGGAGGGAGTACCGGCAATGAAAATCACAGAGGATCTATTAACATATTTAGTACGTATATTTACTACTTTTGTTAAGGTGTCTTTCTTCGTTCTGTTTCTTACTCAATGCTTTCAAAGAAACTTCCAAACCAAATTTCAACTTCCCCAAAATTTCTCTCCCGGATTCTCCTCTGAAAAATTTATGGAAATATTGAGCCAACAAAAAATATATTTCTTTTTTTCTTTCTTTTTTTCTTTACCTAAAAAATTCAAAATCCAAAAATTTCCCCTCTCAAGAACCGAAAGAGACCTTATATAGGTGGAGAAATTATGTCAAAGTTATGGGGCAAATCCAAATTCGGTTTGGGTTCAAAGCCCATCTAAATCAAATTTGAATTCTTTTCCCTTAACAAGGAAATATCTTTTTCTGAAATATGCCCTATTTCGGAAACAGAAAGGGGGATGAATGATTGAGATGAAAACGGACGTCCTTGGCAGCTACATGGCTCGATCTCAGGCCACAAGGACAGAATCGCGTGTTGGCAAGGACGAAATCGCAGGTCTGCCATGGACAAAAGCACTGTACATGGAAGTAAGAGCCTGCAGAAAGAGACTTTAGGGGGAGGGGGAGAGGGGTTTCATCTTCGCCCCCGCCACTACCCGCGCCATTCGGATTGTCGTGTATCACTGGCTTCACCGCTTGAAAAATCAATTAGGGAAGTCGAGGGAAATTAAGTGTTGCTGCCCACGCGTTGGAAGGGTCGCTGGGTTTTGATATTGCAAGAACTGACTTTTCTCTATTGGGAAGAAAACAAGGTTGGGTTGGGTCGGGTTAGGAGTTGTGTATCATATTGAGGTTGGGTTAGAGGATGAATAGGAGGGATGGATGTTATTGGGCTGAGGGAATAAAATGGGAGAGTATTGAGCTACTGGAATTAAGAAACTCGTCAATTAGTTTCTATCGGGGAGGGTCAAAATTGGGTGTCAACAATTGTCCCTCATTTTACTTGGATTGATGCAAGCAATTCAAGAAAAATGAAATTGGCCAATGCAATTTCGACCGACCACACATTTTTCCTTAATAAAGGATTTGAGTAGGACTTCAAGAATTATGGCTGAACCCCGAAAATGGGTTTCCTACATATCATCAGGCTACATGAGAATTCAGGCCACTTGTAGTTCGATACGCTAGATTTAGCGCACGAGTTTGAAATAATTTAAAGGTTATCGCGACACCAGATTATGAGCAGACCGAAATTCCTAGGAGTAAGATTTAAGATCGCATGTTGGAATACAGCCGAGTTTTCGACATTGATCCCACCTACATATCCTTAAAACATCGGAATCAGGCTGTTTGTAATTCAACTCAATCCTGTTGAAAAGGAAATATGTTATGCTAGAGAACCTTTAGTTTTGGACGAGTGACAAATTAAGTCGAGTATGAAAAAGAGGTGTGTAATATCTTAGTCATGATTGTTGTGCGCTTCACTCCCATAATTAAGAACTTACACGGACATTATTTTCAAAAATCTTGGTGCACTGTCACCCAGATTGGAAATTTTCTTCCAGTAGATCAAAATTTTTGGGTGTGGAACTGAAAAAGTTGAAGAAAAACCCGCATGCCTTCTAATAGGGGTGTGGTTTGATTGTGGTGGAAGTCACTCCTGTTCGCGTCCTGAGAGTTTTACATTCCTCTTTGGACTGGGTCCCAGTTTGCTGTTAAGAAAAAGTTCCACATTGTGCTGCATCCTTTTTTATGTTGTCCGCACCTGTGGTTGTTTTGGAGAACTCATCCTTTCGGATGCTCTCGACACATACTGAGATAAAAACTCGTCAGCTTAAAAATGCTATTCAAATGGGAGTTAGCGTCTTTTACTGTGTTGACACTTAATTGTTCTCTTCGATATTTGACGTCAACTTAATCGGTTTGACGTAAAGCAAATGAAGCTTATTTCTTATGCTTGCAATATAATCTTCAATATACTCTTAATTTAATGTCAAAATAAGTAAATATTGATGCACTGTGGTAGTATTTCTCTTGATGTCGTCTTCGATGCTCTTCTTGATGTTTACTTTTATCAAAATAAAAAGAATGCATTTGATGCCGATGGATAAATAATTCTCTTGGCACGCACGATTTCCTTTTCTGGCACTGCATTCCTTATTGCAGGACATGAATATATTTGCGCGATACGTAAATTTCTTCGAGGTATGAAATCTTCCCATGATGCATAACTTTCCGTGAGGCATGAAATCCTCTCGTGATGCATAAATTTCAACGAGGCATGGAATCTTCTCGTGATGCATAAATTTCTGCGAGGTATGAAATCTTCTCACTATGCATAAATTTTGACCAGGCATGGAATCTTCTCATTGCATAAATTTCTGCGAGGTATGAAATCTTCTCGCGATGCATAAATTTCTGCGAGGTATGAAATCTTTTCACGATGCATAAATTTTGACAAGGCATGGAATCTTCTCGTGATGCATATATTTCAACGAGGCATGGAATCTTCTCGTGATGCATAAATTTCTGCGAGGTATTAAATCTTCTCGCGATGCTTGGATATTAACTCGCAATGCATGATCTTACGTGATGCATGAGTATTGACTCACGATGCATGATTTTCTGTGATGCATAGATATTGACTCGCGATGCATGATCTTCCGCGATGCATGGATATTGACTCGCGATGCATGGTTTTCTGCGATGCATGAATATTGACTGGCGATGCATGGTCTTCCACGATGCATGAATAATCATATCGCCTCCAACGATAATAACAGTAAAACGACTTCCAGATAGTGTATCATCTTAGTCGATAACAATATAACTGACCCCTCCGGGTAATACATAGATATTTGACATTATGATGCAAATGACGTCCTTTACGGAAACCATAAACTCTTCCTTGAGATTTACGCTTGATTTACCTTCGACTAGCTGGACGTTCATTATAAATTTTATGCTGTTGGAAATTGATTGAAATAAGCAATTCATATTCCCAAATCTCCGACATAAACGATATAAAATGTTTCATGCTTCTAGGAAAACTATCGATTTTGGGGTAGTTTTCTCCTCCTTTGACTTCTCCATATTAATCCATCGGAAGAATTTGTTGATTTCAGAGCAAAGTTATAAACCTGCGTCCACAGAAAAATTGTCAGTTTTAAAAACAAACTGATTTGTATCAATTTCTTCAGTTGTCTGCTCCTTGTCCTGCTATCTTCGGTTGATTTCCCGATCTCCCAACTCTTGATAAATGAGAAAAAATATTTTATGCCAAAACAAATGAAACATAAAAGGGAAAATTTAAGAATAATAAATTTTTGAGAAATAGTATCTGAAAAAGGTCAACACCATGTCATGTCATATTAGGCTTAACAAATATTTTGAGTCTGATGCATGGAGGTTTATCTGATTATTCGCCGGGGAGTTTCCATAGTCACTCCTGACTTGTAGATGAACCCATGCTGAAATTTTGAGGCCATCCTTAAAATTTCTGTCCCAGTTAACTGTCTTGCTTATCTTTCCATTGTAACTGAGTAGATTGTGGAATTTTTGAGATCTTCTAAAACATTTTGTCCCAGTTTCAAATCTCAAAATATCTTCAGCCTTGACTTGCTGAGGAAGCATCTTCTTCTCCAGAATTTTTAAGACCCTCTCAAAAATTCCGTCCCAGTTTCTATTGTAAGGAGGAATAGAATTATTATGGGAGATATGACCGAACCCTTCTGGCGCCTACGTATCCCGTTGAGGAAGGAATCAGGTCAAACGTAGTTCCCCTTCAAAGGGTAACAATAATAAAAATTACAAAGAAACCGACCGAGGCCGACAGAGGCCGCCTACGTATCTCATTCTTGAGAATTCAGTTCGAACGTAGTTCAAAAAAAGAGGGACAAAAATTTAAGCAAAACAAATACAAGCAAACAACATAATTACAAGTAGATAACATAAATGCAAACCGAAGCTTCACACATAGTATCTCTTGGCGATGTCTGATTTGATAGGTTTAGGCCATACGGTGCCATCCATCTCTGACGGGACCAAAGCACATCCAGATAATACTTGAACCATGTAAGGACCTTGACAATTTGGCGCAAATTTTTTTTTTGTATTCGTCTTGATGAGGAAAAATGCGCTTAAGGACCAACTCACCAACTTCGAAATTTTTGGTTCTTACTCTCTTGTGAAAAGCACGAATCATTCTCTGTGATACAATTGACCATGACAAACAGCGACCATTCTCTTCTCGTTAATGAAAGTTAACTAATCGATTGTCTTTCTAACCCATTTGGCATTACTCAACTCAGCTTCTTGGATGATTCTCAATGACGGTGTCTCAACTTCAGTAGGTATGACTGCCTCTGTTCCATATACTAGTAAGTTTGGAGTAGCTCTAGTCGATTTGACGGTCGTTTGATAACCTAATAAAGCATATGGAAACATCTCATGCCAACCTCTGTGATTGTCAACCATTTTCCTCAGAATCTTCTTGATGTTCTTATTGGCGGCCTCCACAGCTTCGTTCATTTGAGGGCGATAAGCAGTTGAGTTTCGGTGAGTAATCTTGAATTGCTCACATATATCTCTCATCAAGTGACTATTAAGATTTGCACCATTATCAGTAATGATGGATTGTTGTACTCCAAACCTGCATATCAGATTGTTGCGAACAAAATCAGCCACAACTTTCTTGGTTACCGACTTGTAAGAAGCTGCTTCCACCCACTTGATGAAATAATCAATAGCAAACAAAGTGAATCTTTGTCCATTTGAAGCGGATGGCTCTATCGGGCCGATGACATCCATACCCCAAGCAACAAATGGCAAAGGTGAACTCATAGCATTAAGTTCGTGAGGTGGCACTCAGATCAAATAGCAATGCACTTGACATTTATGAAATTTTTGCACAAACTTGCAACAATCATTCTTCATAGTCATCCAAAGATACCTGGCTCGAAGAATATTTCTTGCCAAAGTGAACTCATTCATATGCGTGTCACAAACTCCAGCATGTATCTGTTCAACAAGTTTCGCAGCATCGACACATCAGAGAAGACCCAAATCTGGAGTCCTCCTATAAAGGATTTCCCCAATAAGAAAGAAATTGATAGTCATACGGCGTATCGACTTCTTCTCGTTTGATGTAGCATCTTCAGGATAAGTTCCAGACTCCAAATACTTCTTTATATCAAAATACCAATGCAAATCATCTGGTTCTGCTTCAACATGGGAACAATGGACTGGATGTTCTTTCAACTCTATATCCAGAGGATCAATATAATCTGTATCCGGATGTTCAATCATTGAAGGGATGGTGGCAAGAGCATCGGCCAATTCATTCTGTATTCTGGGAGTATGTCTGAACTCAAT
Organism: Solanum pennellii; assembly: GCF_001406875.1. Taxonomy (NCBI): domain Eukaryota; kingdom Viridiplantae; phylum Streptophyta; class Magnoliopsida; order Solanales; family Solanaceae; genus Solanum; species Solanum pennellii. The sequence continues at coordinate 22,752,698 of NC_028640.1, forward strand.
CTTACGAAATCTTTTGCACAACTTCTGCACATACTGTATGTAAGGTATAATCTTTAGGTTCTTCATAGCCCATTCTCCTTAAACTTAATGAATCAAAATATCTAAATCTCTAATAACCAACAACTCGTAGAAATTATGTCGATGGCCATTTTCAAACCAAGAATAGAAGCTTCGTATTCGTCCATGTTGTTCGTGCAAATAAATCAGAGCTTAGCCGCCGTAGGATAGTGCTAACCAGATTCTGACACTAAGACTGCTCCAATACCTTTACCTTGATGATTTGCCACTCCATCAAAGAATAATCTCCAACCTGGATATGCTTCAGAAATATCCTCACCCATAAATGACACTTCTTCATCGTGAAAATAAGTCTTAAGTGGTTCATACTCTTCATCAACGGGATTTTCTGCAAGATGATCAGCCAAAGCCTGTGCCTTTATCTCTTTTTGAGTAACATACACAATGTCAAATTCATTCAAAAACATTTTTCACTTAGCTAACTTTCCGATCAGCATCGCCTTCTTGAAGATATACTTCAGTGGATCCATTCTGGAAATGAGGTATGTAGTATAAGAAGACAAATAATGTCTCAGCTTCTGGGCAATAAAAGTCAAAGTATAACACGTTCTCTCCAACAATGTGTAACGAGACTCGTATGGAGTAAACTTCTTGCTTATATAATAGATAGCCCTTTTCTTCTTTCCTGTCTCGTCGTGTTAACCAAGTATGCATCCAAATGCACTATCAGATATAGACAAGTACAGAAACAAAGGACTCCCGTCTCGCGGAGGAACCAATACTGGTGGATTGGACAAATAGTTCTTGATAGCATCAAAGGCTGACTGACACTCTTCAGTCCACTTTGTCGGGGCGTCTTTCTTCAACAGCTTGAAAATAGGGTCACACACCAGGTTGATTGAGTTATGAATCGTCAGATGTAGTTTAACCTCACTAAGAGACTCATCACCTCTTTTCTCGTCTTCGGCAGAGGTAACTCTTGAATTGCTTTAATATTAGAATGGTCGAGCTCAATACGCCTTCTGCTGACTATAAATCCCAACAACTTTCCGGCTGAAACTCCAAAAGCGCATTTGGCGGGATTTAACTTCAAGTTGTACCGACGCAGATGATCAAAGAACTTCTTCAAATGAGTCAAATGGTCCAAACTCTCGCGGGACTTGATTATGACATCTTCCACATACACCTCAATCTCCTTATGAATCATGTCATCAAATATGGTCGTCACAGCCCTCATATAGGTAGCACCAACATTCTTGAGGCCAAATGGCATCACCCTGTAGTGATATACACTCTAAGGTGTAATGAAAGTTGTTTTTTCTGCATCATCCTCGTCCATCAAAATCTGATGATAACCTACGTAACAGTCCATGAATAATTGCATTTCATGCTTAGAACAGTTATCAATCAACATATGAATATTTGTCCATGGAAAATTATCCTTCGGGCTTGCTTTGTTGAGATCTCTGTAGTCGAACCAAATTCTAATTTTCCCATCTTTTTTGCCGACCGGAATAACATTGGCCAACTAAGTCGGGTATTGTGTTACTTCCACCAATCGAGACTCTATATGCTTGGTGATCTCTTATTTAATATTTAAACTCAATTCAAGCTTGAACTTTTGAGCCTTTTGCTTCACCGGATCGAACCCCAGATTAATCAGTAGTTTATGAGATACAACAACGGTACTCAGCCCTTGCATGTCACCGACTTCCCAGACTAACACATCAATATATTTAGAAAGAAAATGAATTATGCCCTTTCTTTGAGTTTCATTTAAATGGATGTTGATCTTAACCTCTTTAACCCACTCTGGGTCTCCTAGATTTACCTTTTTCATTTCCTCTAAATTCGGCTTATGCTGTTTTTCAAACTGCCGACATTCCTTGGAGACATACTCCGGTTCCTCACTTTCCTCTTCGTAATCGTCAACCTCGTCATCACCTGCCTCATTTTGTTCATTCAGCTCATGACATGACATGACATTGGCAGGTTTAAAACATACATTACTGAAACCATAAACAAACAAAGTTAGACAATCAAAGTATAACAAATGAGTAAATAAATAAATTTTATAAACAAAAGAGGCTTATTAAAATTGGCCCTGGCATAGGGCCATGTTGCCTTCTTTGAACATCACGATGGAAATTCGATAATTCAAATAGTTAAGAAAAATGCAAAATGGTGGGTCTCGGGCCTCTTTTGTACTGCCACCGATTTAAATATGCATAAAACGATGCCCTTATACCAAGGCGTTTGGGGGATCAGGATGGGCGTGAAGGTCCAGTTCTGCAACATCTCTCCTTGCTCAGCATCGTAGAATCCAGTCAGCTCGACCTCTTCTTCAATGATAGCATCAATTTCTTCAAAAAGTCCATAGATTCCTTCCCCAAAGTCTTCATGCTCGGCATACTCACGTACTGGAAATGATAGATACAGATATGGGATCGGCTTAGCCAATGCTTGATCATTCTTTTTCTTCGTCTTCATATCATCATCCGTGGGGACGTACCCCAAACCATATCTGGATCCTTTGACAAGGACCAGAATAGGCCCGATAATTCAATGGGAATTTCTTCCCAGTCCAAAACCCGGTTCAAACCATTCTGCAGCATCACAGTGGCTATCATCTTATACACGGCAGGCATGGGAGTCTGTGGGGCCAAGTCTTCACCAGTGGTATTTACCATCTCCACCGTGTAAAAATCTGTACCTCGCGATACTTTATCAATAATTGGCTCTTGTCTGCCAGAGTGACTCCTTTCGCCATGAATAATCAGCCCTTCGTTCTTCTAAACGAGCTTCATCATCTGATGCATAGTAGAAGGTACAGCTCCAGCCATATGGATGAAAGGCCTTACCAGAAGAAGGTTATAGCTGGTATCAATATCCAATACTTGAAACTGTGCACTGAATTCTGTTGGACCCATTTGGATGATCATATTCACCGCTCCCAACATATCTGTTTGAACCCCATCAAAGGCCCTTACGTTGACTTGGTTTTGTTCCAGCTTCCCAAGGTCAAACCTTAATTGCCTTAGTGTCGACAACGGACAAATATTTAGATTAGATCCGTCATCAACCAAAACACAATTTATGACTTTTTCGCGGCATACGACAGTAATGTGCAACACATTATTGTGTGACCTCCCTTCAAAAGGCAACTCATCATTGCAAAAGCTAATTCGATGCCCTCGAATAAACCGATGGATCATAGTGTCCACGTTATCACTGCTTGTGCCCGTGGGTACATACGTATCATCGAGATCCGTCATCAAAGACTGCATGTGCGATAAAAAACTCATCAGTATGGACCATACAGATATCTGGGCTGGAGTCTTTTCCAAATGCTTGACAATAGAATAATTTTTCGGCTGTATTCTTCTCCATAACTCCTCTGCCTCACCCTCGCTTATTGTCCTTTTAGCTTGATCCTTCTTTGACCTCCGAGAGCAAGCTCCTCAGGAGTATAACATCTTCCGAATCGGATTATACCTTGTGCAACGGTAGTTTCAATCACAAATTTTGGCTTAGTAAGAGTTTTTGATGGCACCAAAGCAATAACCTTTGCGGGTGTCAAGATAACAAACTCTTTCTTCTCTTTGATGCTCAAGGAATCTACAACCTTTTCCAACTCGTCACAAACGATTGGAGTTATCACTTTCGTCCCACACCAATAATTGTCTGTTTCTATCATTCTGATTCTGCCGCTTCTATGATTCGGCAACGAATTGGTATTGACATTAGGTGTAGCTGGTTGGAGAGAAACCACCTCTTGGTTGATTAAACCTGAATATTGTGCTTGAGGTTGATGTAGTCCTCAGTATCATGCCCAACAATGTTCGAATGATAAGCATATCTCTGATCTTGCCTATTGAATTTTGAATTGATATCCACGGGTTAGGGCCCCACTGGATGGATATATCCAGCCGCAGCCAGTTGTTTGTACAACTTTGTTTGGCTTTCTGCGAGCGCGGTGAAATTTCTTGAAGGCTTCTTCTCGAATTTGGGTCGGAAAGGGTCAAAACTGCCTTGTTGGAATGAACAAACGTGTTGATAACTTCTGGTATTTGGACGGGGAGCTTGGCTTCTGGGATATGGATTTGTTTGGTAGTTTGGCAATGGAGCTTGGTAATTCGGAGGGGAATTTTTGTATAGTGGACCTTGGACTTGATAAAAAGGAGGGGTCCTTTACAGCTCGACTGCACGTTATCACAGTTGGGAGTAACACCTTGATAATAAGGAGAAGGAATTAGGTAGGGTGGACGATGATTTGGGTAAATGGGAGATGGACTTTGGTAATTGAAGGGTGGACTTTTGTATAGTGGAGTTTGTACGTTTGGATGAGTGGCGGTAGCATTCTGGTAAATTAGAGGATTATTGGAATGACTAGCTTGCGTGTAGCAAGCTTGGTAGGAATTTTGGGAAGGCCGAGAATGACCTAGGGAATATGACGAGCTTCTAGGAGTTTTCCTCCCCCCATATGAAACAACAGCGATTTCTTCTCTTTTCTTCTTCAACGTTCCTGATGATCGAGGTGATGCAGCAACACGGGCTATCTTCTATTTTCAACCCGTCTTCGATAGTCTCGCTAACTTTGACTATCTCGGGAATTTTTTCTCCTATGAGCAACAGGATTCGATCATAATACTTGGGCTCTTGCACCCGTACGAATACTTCTACGATATCCTAATCAAATATGGGCGGTCTCACCCTTGCCGCTTCTTTTCTCCACCTATAGGCAAACTCTCTATAGCTCTCAGTTGATTTTTGCTTTTTCTTTTCCAAAGAGTATCGATCTGGAATAATTTTTACGTTGTAAGCGAATAGATCGATAAAATCTTTGGCCAACGCATTCCACCTGGGCCATTGCCTGGTTTCATGCGAGGTGAACCATTCAAGAGCTTCTCCACACAGGCATCGACTGAAGAGCCGCATCAATAGAGTTTCATCCCTTCCAACTCCCATGAGCTGGTCACAGTAGGCTCTTAGATGAGCCATAGGGTTGCATACTGCTCCGAAGGTGTCAAACTTTGAGATCTTAAACCCTTCTAGAAGGTCCAAATTTGGATGAATACGTAAGTCTTCATAACTAAGATCGGCGGCATCAGGGACGCATTGGGGCTCTTTCATGGATTTCTTAATCTTTTCTTTTATGTCGACCCTTACCTCTTCCTTTGCCCTCCACTCCTTTTCCTCTTCCTCATAATGGTCCATCTCAGAACCATGCACATCATGCTTGGTAGGGACGAGAATTTGGAAAGTTACTCTTTTTGGTAAGGGTGGGGCTACAGAGGGACTCTGAGCATTTTGAGCGGTTTGATAATTTTGTGGGTACGTCTGAGGATTTGTATTCTGATTTAAGTGGTGGTGGGGTGATTGGGTATTGAAAGTATTTTGGTTTTGATTTTGCGGTGGCGGAGCTATTTGATGGTGGGTATTTTGAGGATAGGGTGGCATTTGGGGGTGGTTGTTTTGAGTAGGAGGTGCAGTTTGGTAGGATGCAGAAGCATATTGGGGATTTTGGGTAGTCAGATCAATAACTGATGGATTCTGAGCAGGTGTAGATGGTTGTTTCTTGGCTGAATCCATATTTGAGGAAGGTAAGTAGATTGGAGTTCTTCCATCGGCAGCGTTAGTGGCAAAACCCGGCGGAGGTAGATCCTGTCTCCTTTGCATTTCCACCCTCATCTTTGCAATCTGCTGCATCAGCTGCAGAATCAACTCATTCTGGTCTGCTACGGTGGGTTGAGCCACCACAACATCAGTAAGGCTTACTTCATCATTAGTATCCCTCATAACAATCTTTTCTTTGTCTGAGCTCCGTCTAGGGAATGAATGTGCAGGACCTTTTGATCAGGTGAAATAGGGATCATCTGCCAGCTTTTGATCGACACTAGTTAGTTTCAAAGTACCTGAGAAGTAAAAAAACTCAAAGGAAGACTTGTCAGTGCAGATTCAGAATACAAAATGCATAATATCACACAGAGAGCGGATAAACAGACAAATTGCTTTGTTTGAGGATATCTTTAACTCACGAGTAAGGACGGAAACACATTTTTTTAACAAGCAGGAGTTTGCTTGTTTTAGTTTTGACACTATCTTAGAAAGGATAAATCATGTTGAGCTAAGGTCTTCTTGCAGCCACTATTTGATGTCCGTTGATCTGACTTCCGTATCTTCTCGTAACATGAAGGGGAGAATAGAAATTTATAAAGATAAGGGCCGGGCTTGGAGAGGCTGCCTACGTATCTTGCAAGGAGAATTCAGGCCCAAGGTATTTCAAGTACACGATAAAATATTTTCATTCATTCGTTCATTATGATTACAAGGAAATTGAAGGGCAACAATAGAGCTTTTAAAAGATAAAACGATGACGACACGTTAGTCATTTCCCTTCTTGTTGCAACATTAGTCTCCTCCTTTTAGACGTCCTAAGAATGGAGGTTTGTAGACGATTTCCTTGTCGTCGTCTTCCCAGTCGGTTCAGGGTGAGCATTATCGGGACCACTATTAGCTCCTTGCTCGTAGACGGGGTATTTCTCGCGCATTTTCTGAAGCTGATCAATCATGTTGCTATGGAAGGCTTTGTCCCTCTTTCTTAGTGCGGCCATCCTTTCTCTCATGGAGGTGAATTCTTCAATTTCCATTGTCAGCTCTTCATCAAGTGACATGTTTTTAGCTAACAGTGTGGCGGTCTCCGATTCTCGCTTCTCTTTCTTGCACTTTCAACCGAAGCATGTCTAACTTCTCTCGCAAGTCCTCTGTCTCCCTCTCAACAACTTTATTTCTCTTCATCTTTGATGCCAGATCCTCATCCAGCGTCACCGTGCAGCTTTGTAGATTGCGGTGGCCATGTCGACTCTGAGTCCTCCCTCCTTGGCTTCTTGAATTTCCCGAGTGATCTTTTCAATCTTTCTTTGTAGTTCTTCTCCAGCGTTTTCCATCTGAATGTTCTTACCCTTGTACATAGCAGTGATATTATCCTTTCCTGAGACGGTAGAATAGTGTTTTAGGATTCGTGGTACAAGAGGTGTCTTTTGAGTGAGAAACTCAACACTTGGAAATTTTGATCGGACATTTTGTAAAAGTGACTTATGTATATTCTTTAGAAAATTTATGGATAGGAGTGGATTTACAATATCCTCATTCATAGCAACATAACACATAAGCAGTTAAACACATATATATTGTGTTCTAACACATATAGAGAGACCCTTTTGTGCAAAGGGTAGGCCTAGCGCATTTGAATGATGTACGTGTGAATTTGAACAAAATAAACGATTTCCCCCAAAATAAATTTCAGTAGTGAATAATAATGCTCACAAAGGGGAAAATAAAGGATAAAATAGTAAACACAAACCCACGCATGGGCCATTTGAATGTGCAATAAATACTGGCCCATGCAGGGGCTAAAAATAACATAAATACATATAAAAACCCACGCAGGGGCGAAGTCCACTATGTTGTGCCTGATGGTCATGCTCCGTCTCAGTACCCTTGAGTCTTGTATTGTAGAAATATATACCTTAGCATCAGCAAGAATCCTTCACCCAGACATCCTTTGTCTTCCAAGAGTTCGTATCGCATCCTTTCGATTTTCTGTTAGACCCAGGTATCAAAATCATCATAACCACACCTCAGTCTTTCCACTTCTTGAGTCACCCTCTCAAGAGTATCTTGGTTCTCGACAAGCTTAGCGTTCACCTCTTAGCCTCTTTCTCTACCTCTTGTAGATCGACCACTACTTTGGCTTCTCTGTCCGTTACACTGCGAAAGCTAAGCGGGGTTTGGGAGGAGACATTTTGTATGCCCTTCTTCATCCATTCTTTGTAACCCTTGTCATATCGAGCATTGAATCGGTCAGGGGCGATGGTGTCTTTATCCATACGCCTGACACTTTTCCGTTCTCTGAACATTTCAGTTGCGTCGTGCACTCTGTCATCTCCTATATCGTATGCATAAGAACCATAGTACGCTTCATTAGGTATAACTTGTGTCCTCCAGAACTGTCGCAAGACTCAAAAGGGTGCATAAGGGCGAATTCCCCGAATACTTGGGAGAGGAAGCACAATCTATCTGCGGCTCTCCACGATGACTTCTTTGGAGATGAAACGGTCAAGCATCCATTGGAGATCTTCTTCTATCGATTCAGAAAAAATCTGAGCCCATCTCCTCCTTGTTCTCCGATTGTCCATATTCGACAAGTACAGCATGTCATTCAAATCTTTGAGGGTGTTTTTGTTGTCAAGAGTATGCAGCTCCCGAGTCCCAGCACCATTCGCTAAATAGCTGAGGATCCACCACTGAAGGAGTAAGTTGCATCCTTGGAAGTATCGATGTCCCTATTTACACTTTCTCAAGGCTCGATACATGTCAGACAGGATGACCAGAGCTATAGGTTAGTATTTTGTTATTCCTTGCTTCTCATACCCTTTGAACAGAGTGTGCTCGAGTGTTATAACTCGGGTATTGATGCTTAGACTTGGTCCATGCGGGAAGACCATCGTTCCCAACAATGCTACAGCGAATGCTAGAGGACGGATTTCATTCCATTCTCTGTAAGAGACCTTGAACTCTCGGTTGTAAGTGGAGTAGAAACTCGCATTTACAAATCTTATATAAAGATCTCTGAATGCTATATGTGATTCTTTGCACCAGTAGGCAAAGTCTTTCCCCAACCCGAGCTAGTCCGCAATATCTCTATGGAAGGCTTATTAGAGATGAAAATGTCTTCTTGTTTTCTTGCCTTTCTTTCTATCCCAGTGTCTACCATGTCTACGCAGTCTATGATCTCCTCCAAAGTCGGGGTAATTTCGACGGTTCAAAATCGGAACACCATTTGTTGTCAATCCAAATATCCTGTGAGGACTTCAACCAGTTCTGTCCAGCCGTTCATGTTGATCAATTATGTCGGAGCACCAGATACTTATTGAGGGTCCTTCTATGATCTCCGTCGATATTGTCATACCACATTGCGAATTGAGGTGGCGCTGCTATGACCATATAAAACTTTGGGAAATTATCTATATCTAAAAAAAAATTAGTTAGGCTTTACCCACCCCCAAATTGATTTTCACACGTACATCATTCAAATGTCAAATAATATGATGTGTCGTGAGGTCGGAGACCTTAGACACGATTTTGGCGGTTTTCTACTAAATGGACTTAATACATCTTGGGTATTAAACCAACTTATACTAATGCTTAATTCTTGGTTTTAGTTTCGCTCTAACCTAGGCTTACTAGAATAGGTTTCAAGTTGACGGTTACCCGAGTCAGACAAACATCGGGGTGAAGCTACCAAATAATGTTGGATGACCGCATTCCAACTATTTGTTTGATACTTTCAAATGATTTTTTTGTGTATTTCTGAAAGAAGCCGTGGAAAGCCATGTAACTTCCATTTTCTTAACGCATACTACTTGCCGATTAGCGGAAATATGCCATGAAAAATGCAACAATTTATAATAATAATAAAGTAAACAATTAAGCAATTACAGCCAAATAATGTTAGCTTTAAGGTTAGAATCCTCCAAATTCCCCAGCAGAGTCGCTATTTCTGTTTTACATGTTTTTGGAAAATAATATTTTTTGTAAAATTTTTGACTTTTTAAAGAGTCGCCACTTAATTGTGAGAAAATTAAGAAAATTTGTTTTCAAAGACTTAAACTGGAAAAATCATTTGAAAACTTTAAAAAGGGTTCGGCGATTCCTATTTATATTTTAGGAAGGTTTTAAGCACCTAAAATATCCGCTTAATACGGTTATCCGACAACTAACTTTGTTTCTCTAAAAAGAAATCTAACTTAATTTTGATTTGAAAATTTGTTTACGAATATAATACTAACCTATTATCTAAGTGAATTAATTAGGCTCGCAAAACTATTTAAGTCATTTTTTTAAGTCTCTATTTAGTTTAAATTGTCAAAATATAGCGGTGTCTAGCGGGGATTTGGAGTTCCTAACTTTAAAACTACCGACAAATAAAGCAAAATAAAACGAAAATAAGAGAGAGAGAGAGTTGGGTCCAAATCTGGATTATCTGTCCACCTGGACCGGTATTTGGACCCTTTGTTTGTTTTGGACCGGTATTCGGAGCTTAATCAATTAATAAAAGTAACTAGGGCTTAAGTGTTCCCCACAGGTTCCTAACTTGATAAGTCTAACTATAACAATTCTTTCCTAGTATCTTGCATGTAAAGTGATAAGTTATGTATCTCTAAATCCTTGGTCCGGGATATAGAAATCTTCACTCCGCACCTTGGTCCGGCTACGTGTGTTGCTATACTAACCCTTACCTTTACCTCATATTAAACATTGTATTCGAAATTTGACTAAGTTATTACGTCGTTCCAACTGACACTAGCCTATTAGTTAGTGTACACTAAATCTATGTTGATAATTGTTTTCTTATTATCTACCCTTCTTGGTCCGGCAAGTAGCATTAAGGCAATTTCTAACGTTGGCCATCCATTTAAAAGATTTCTAAACAAAAGAATTATCAATACATGCAAGACACTATTCAAGAATTGCTATTTTAGTTAGATTTTACCTCATTATTCACCCATGGTTCCCACAACCCATGTTATGGAGTTTAGTTACCCATGGTCATAATCACACTATGTATATATTTAATATAAGAATTCATGCACTTACTTTAATGAGAAAGAATAAAATTCAGAAATTCACTTGATTAATCAACAAGAGCACCAACAATCAATTCAAGAAAAAGTGTATCAATTAGTGAAATTAATCCTTCAATACTTAAACAAGAGAACTAAAGATTATCGAAAAGTCTAATCGTCTAACCCCAATAACGAGGTTTTTTGAACTATTTATAATAAAAACAAAAACCTAATAAAAGAATGATTCTAATAATTGAAAATTTGTCAAAACGCATATGAGTCGACGGTCCGAATGACGGACCGTCGTGGTAACGACGGGCCGTCCTGGCCTCTGTCGTCCCATACTTCACAAATTCTTCTGCTGCTTTCTTCATTACACTCAACGATGAGGTATGATCGACCGTTCCAAGCACGACGGTCCGTCAAGGGTCTCTGTTCCATATTACTTTAACTTCTTGGAATTTGAGTACTAGGACTACTCTCTGATCATTACGACGAACCAGTAAGACGGACCGACGTGGCTATGACGGTCCGTCATGGATTTTCGTAGTCCCACACTAGGTCAGACTTCCCCATCTTCCTTCAACAGCTTCCCTCCTCACTGCGATGCCACCTACGGACCGTCACAGACTCGACGGACCGTCACAGACTCGAAGGACCGTCATAAGCTCCGTAGGTGGTCTCTTCTGCATTTCTCGCTCAAAAACATCCGCGTTCATCTTTGGACAGATTTCCTACAAATAAGGAGAAACTTTCATAAAAATCAATACAAAAAGGCTTTTGGACACACACTAAACTTAAGGAAAAAGAATTAAAAGTACCTTGAAACAAATGTACATCAACACCCTCAACTTAAATTCATTGTTTTCCTCAAGCGACGCACTATGACTCAGTACAAACTCTTTGTACAAGAGTATCCATATTTTAACTTTCGCAATCATTTGGCTATCAATCCCGATCATTCTCATCATGTTTATGCATGTTATCACTATTAGGCTTGAATTATGTGGAGCCAGACCATGACACAGACTCACCACGCATTGACACCTATCCTCTTCAATTCCTCACCGAGGTGCTAATATTTCCGGTATTGCAACTAGTGTCCTCACTTCAAAACAACATCCTCATTTTTCACACAATGATTTTAGTTTGAGTATAAGGATTACTTTTCAACACTCACTCTCAGAACAAATTCACAACTCATTTATACATATTGCAATAAGCTTGCCCTAATTTTCATTGCTTTATGTTCTCCATACATTTCTTAGGATCACGATAGGACTTTCTTAGCTTGTAACACAGGCTCAGGGTCAGGTAGGGTATATTTAGGTATACTTTAGTGAGTTGCTGCCCTCCTTGACATATCGGCTAAACATACCACCTTTTTATCGTTTTATTTTGCCCAATTTCTCAATTTTCTTTTTATCTTGTTGTTTTCCCTTTCTTATCCTTATATGTAACTGACTTTTCTTTTTTTTCTTTTTTTTAGTCACTTATGTTTTGTTCTTTTTTTCTCTTCATTCTTTCAACCCCACTTTCAAGAGTATTCCTAATAACAGCCACCCTCAACTCATGACTTTGCCATGAGTCAAGGTTCACAATACCCACGGTTGGGTCAAGGCCACGACAAGGTTGTCTTATGCATTAGCCACCCTCAACTTATGCTTTTGGCATAAACTGAGGTGCACATGTCCAAGGAGGGACTAGGGCCAACACATTATTCCTAGAGAAGATCAGTTGGGGTGAAAAAGAAAGATTTGTATTTCTCAAATCATTTGGATCAATACGGGATTAACTTAATTTTTTTTTGTAATTTGGGCTCAAGATTGACTATTTCGAATAAAGGCCTATGATCCTTTCCTAATTGTTCATTTTGGCTTACTTTTAGCAAGACTAACCAGGCAAGTTCTAGCTTAGTCTCAATGGTGGATCCTTTGAATTTTCCTCACACTCACTTGACATTCATTACATTCCCAGATTATTAGACACCTAGTTCGAGTCTTAGATTCAAGGTCATGCAGTAGTGTATCTCTATGTCATGTTTAGAGACACACAATTATCAACTACTATGCCTAGTCATGCATCATTTTCATATCGGGATATCATATTTGTTTTAGCCATCATGCTACAGAGTTATACTATGTACACAAGATAAAGCATGCCGGTTCAACAATCAAATTAATCAGTCTAATGGGGGGAAAGAACACAGGAAAGAAAACCCCAAAAGACAATCGTGAATTGGGCTACTCAGACTTCACCCTAACACTCACTTTACATTTACCCCACCCCCAACAAAAAGATATGAAATTGTCCCCAATGCATAAAAAAAAACTGGAATACGAGAGTGGTAGGTGAAGCAAACCTGAGGCGCAAAGCGCCGGCGATCAGCAAGCAGGTGGGTCCGATTCCCCGGAACCCACTACCTCTGTAGCCTGGACACCCTCAGTAGTGTCCTCATCAGCAACAGTACTATCAGTCGTGCCTCCCACTGTCTCCACATCTCTGGAGCTAGATGCCCCGGCAGCTAACGCTACAGCCCTAATCTTACGCGCCTCCTCATCAGCAATCGAGGCTCTCCTTGCAGCCTCCATTTCACAGCGCTCCTTATTCCTTGCCCTAGCCTCATCCTCCTCTCTACCCCTGCGCCTCTTGGCATGCGCTTGAGGGGAAGGTGGTAGAATCTCAGAGTGGCGAATAAAGCAGCCAACATTATGTCCTCAGCAGTCTCTAGAGAAGGTCCCTCAGACTCAAGCACCCTAGCCTCTAGGATCATATCAAGATCTGATCGCAAACTCTCAACCGCAGCCTGAAGGGTCGACACGTCCACCGGAGGGGTTGGCGGGTTAGCACCCGCAACTCAAAAGCGTCTAAGCGCTGATGAACCTCCACAATCTTGCTCTCTGTGTGTTGTGACATCTTACGCTCCAAGCGCTCCTCCGCCTCAGGAATAGACCTCTACATCCAAGGATGGATGTGATGCAGAAGTGTGGCCATCTGAGCCTCTAGTTTCTGGACCTTGGCAAGCACGACCAGAGCGGGGGAAGGGGCTGAGCGAGAGGAGCTTGGAGAAGTGCTACTACCCAGGATAGACTCGACCGGGGTAGTGTCAGTGGGTGTCGAAGTATCCTGCATAGCTGTTCAATCATGTGCTACAGTATCAGCCAGATTCTCACCAAGTAAAGGCCCCTCTAGACGGGGCCCTCTGCGTGGAGCCAGCTCATTGGCCTCATCCTTGATGAGGCCGATATCAAGATAGCCCTGCGGAGTCTTGAGCTGATCAATGTGCCAAATGGGCACACCTGCGGACCTGCATAATGAAAAATATCATGCACGGAAAAGGGTAAGTAGTGGTGACCTTGAAATCCCTCTCGTGCATGACCGCCTGAAGAAGCCAAACGAAGTCAACCTCAAACCCGGCCATGATTGCTACCATCGGTGTTGTGCAATCCCATCTAACTATATTATCTACAGTCGTGGGGGAGAGGCAGTGGTGGACAATCAACCATAGAACATAGCCTTGAAGGTCGAGTTAGCCTTCCTTATGGCTCCCTTCGACTCCATTACCCAGTCGGCAGCCTCTCCATCAATAGATAAGTGCTGGGCCATCCATCTTTTTGTGGTCTCTCTCAACGATAGCTCACGCAAGAATCGGCCATCTTTAACAATTTTGCCACCGGTATTCGAACTCGGCGGTGAGAGGGGTCCTGGTGGTATCAACATCCTTGCCATACATATACCGGCGGATGGCTGGCAGGGAGATGTCGACCTATATGCCGTGTACTCTGATGTGCTCAAGTGGGGCCTGTTTGGCGGGGGTATCCCGCCTATCGATCTGTGATCAGAGAGTAGCCACATAAGAAGTGTAAAACTCTCGGACTAACTCCTCACTGTAGCGGCCCAAAGAATGAGTTGTCCACTCTACTCGGTGTCTAGTGAAAAGAGTGTGGATATCTGGCATGGTGGGGAGACTTCCCGTAAGGACCCGCCTCTCCAGTGTAAGGGTCTGTGTCATGACGCCTTTATCATTTAGAAATTTGGCGTCTGAATACACTTGGTATTGCCCGTCGACACACCACCGGTTGGGCTAGTCAGTAACCGGGGCGGGAACTCCAGTAGGTGAGCCTGGAGTAGAATCAGGACTGTCAGACGAGAAAGACTGTGCAGCCGTGGCAGGTGCATAGACTTCTGCGGACCCGAAGGCTTCCTCCGACCACGAGACTCTTAAGGAACCAGACGCTCCTTCTTCTTGTGTAGCTGACCCAGAAGGTGTGCCGGTCAGTGTGCACTCCTCATCAGACTGCGAGGTAGTGACTACTTTGGACGCCACCTTTTTAGGCGTAGCTCTGGTTGTACGTGCAGCTCGTGCTGGAGTGGCAGTGCCTGGGGGCAAGTACTCGAGATCATGCTCATCATCAAAGCCTATAACCAATTGGGCAGACAGGGCAACAAACTTTGAACGCCCACGTGCGTAAACTCGATCTTGTTTCGGTGCCATTAGACATAGTACTTGTAAAGAATCATTATTAGTACTAGAAGGAGCAAACAAGACAAGACAAAATAAAATAACATACACATAAGAGCAAAGATGTAATGACATCTCTGTAGTAGCAGTGAAACACGACGGACCAGGTGACAGCCCGTCGTGAGTATGACGGACCGTCATGGGGTCCGTCATGTCTTACTTAAACAATGTTTATTTGGAGACTCTCAGAAGGAAATTCTCTGATAGTTATGACGGATAAGCAGTACGGACCGTCGTGATAATAACAGTCCGTCATCGATGTCCATCGTGGGGCACTTAGAAAAAGTATGGAGACCCTTAGGAGAGGGGTCTCTGACCGTCATGACGGTTGTGCAGGACGGACCGTCGAGGGTACGACAATCCGTCGTAGATGTCCGTTAGTGGACACTTAGAAAAAATGGAGACCCTTAGGACAAGGGTCTCTAAAAACCATGACGGTTGTGCAGGACAGACCGTCGAGGGTACGAAGGGCCGTCATGGCCTCTGTTATCCCATACTTCACAAATTCTTCTTCTGCTTTCTTCATTACCCTCAACAAACAGGTATGACCGACGGTTCCAAGCACAATGTTCCATCGAGGGTCTCCGTTCCATAATATTTTAACTTCTTGGAATTTGGGTACTGGGACCACTCTCTGATCATTACGATGAACCAGCAGGATGGACTGTCGTGGCTATGACGGTCCGTCATGGACTTTCGTAATCCCACACTAGGTCAGACTTCCCCATCTTCCTTCAGCAGCTTCTCTCCTCACTACGATGCCACCTATGGACCATCACAGACTCGACGGACCGTCATAAGCTTCGTAGGTGGTCTCTTCTGCATTTCTCGCTCAAAAACTTCCGTGTTCATCTTTGGACAGATTTCCAGCAAATAAGGAGAAACTTACATAAAAATACAAAAAGTATATTGGACACACACTAAACTTAAGGAAAAAGCATTAAATGTAGCATGAAACCACGGTACATCATGTACATGTCCTAAAATTCTAACAAAATAATAAGCGATAAAAAAAACAAGGTCTTAGGCCCAAAACAACAGAATACAAAATTTAAGGAAAAAATAAAAAAATAAATATAAACTTGGGCCTTCGTGGCCTAATCTCTTCACTTCTTCCACTTTGACTTTATTCAACTTCGAATCTATTCGTTTGTTCTTATGGCCAGCGGACACAAGATGAAGAATTGAGCCTTTACGGCTCTCTTGAAATGCGGAAAAATAAGTTCATGATGAACACGGATGGGTTCACATGCCACATTAAGAGGAAATCATAAGTAACACTTAAAATAAATCACAATAGTAATGCAGTAGTGATACTTGTAAGTTGTGCTAGTAGACAATAATTCAAAGAATTAGTTTACAAATAGTCAAAGTAGACATACAAGACTTCTTTATAGAATAAGATGACTAAATGGGTAGTCACTGATGGCATGCTAGCGAATGATTGTAAAAGAATTCACACTAGCAAAATGCTCAGCCGGTAAAATGGTAAGAACCACCTTAAGCCATCATATTCCATGTTTGCCAAATTTTGATGTTTCTTCTAAAAAAACATGCAATATCAATAACAAACTTGAAAAATAATTTTTTAAAAAAAAGATAAATGAAATAAAAATTAAAAAAATAATAATAACAAGTAAAATAATAATAATACATAAAGCTAACCTATCAGATAGTTAAACCAAGTAAGAAGAACAACCATAACCAAATACATATCTCTTGCAGGAAAGAACAAAAGGAAGCTATCGAGAAATGAAGTAACTGTTTATCATGTTAGATACAAAAAGACTAAAAGCATTTTATGAATATTGGCTTATAAAGCACGATCCGTACAAATACGAACGGATAATAGAGAAAAGTAGTTAGAAGAAGCCTAGATTCAAGACAAATTCACTGGTGAATCAAAACTATAGATAGGTAAAAATCAGATTGACCAACATTTATAAAAAGAAAAAAAACTAGCAAATCAAGAGGGAATATCGAGCTAAGAACTCATGCTATTTACAATGAAGAACGCAAAATTTGTTCTCATCGTAGGTTTGGAAACCAACTCTTAAATGAGCAGATCGTGACAACTGCTGCAAATTTAAGGCGTGATAACCGCAATAGAAAACTTCAGGTAGCAAAAAAACAAAAAAATTGCAAGGATAAAACCCAACAGACCCATTTAGCCCTTCAAAAGCTTTATAGATATTCAGAGAGTAATACTACAACTATACTCATATGAACACATACTGAGATGGAAGGGAAATGAGAACATCACATTCAAAATGGAGTAAGATAAGAGCAACATTTTAACTAAGAAAAAAAGAAAACTAGAAACAATTTGTCGAGAAAGTCAAGAAGGGAACAAACGGAATAATTCCTAAAGAAACAACAAGGAAATATCGGCAGTGAATAACAAGTATCAAAAACTTTCAGGTTGTTACAATAGCCTAGCAAAATAAATAAAAAACTATGAATAATACTCCGTGAACTCGGTTTGAAACCAACGACAAAGAACCACGAAATAAAAAACTATACAAATTGGAGTGTCAATAGGAGAAGAAACGAAGATAAGTAAAGAAAGGGACAATACCTTCTTCCGCGAAGCCGAACTAAGACAAGACGAGCTAGAAAGAGCAGTGACTTCAACACAAACGGAACAACCGACAGTGAACAGAGAACTTGACCAAATCTCAACCCAACTGAACTGGGACGGAGTACCGGCAAGGAAAATCACGAAGGATCTATTAACGTAATTGTAAGTATATTGACTAATCTTATTAAGGTGTCTTTCTTCCTTCTGTTTCTTACTCAATGCTTTCAAAGAAACTTCCAAACCAAATTTCAACTTCCCCAAAATTTCTCTCTTGGATTCTCCACTGGAAAATTTCTAGAAATATTGAGCCAACAAAAATATATTTCTTTTTTTCTTTATTTTGTGCTTTGCCTACAAAAATAAAAATCCAAAAATCACCTTTCTCAAGAACAGAAAGAGACCTTATATAGGTGGAGAAATTAGGTCGAATTTATGGGGCAAATCCAAATTCAGTTCGGGTTCAAAGCCCATCTAAATCAAATTTAAATTTTTTTCCCTTAACAGAGCAACATCTTTTTCTGAAAATATGCCCCATTCCGGAAACGAAAAGGGGGACGGATGGTTGAGATGAAGACGAACATCCTTGGCAGCTCTATGGCTTGATCTCAGGCCACGAGGACAAAATCGCGTGCTGGCGAGGAAAAAATCGCAGGTCTACCATGGCCAAAAGCACTGTACACGGTAGTATGAGTCTGCAGAAAGAGACGTTGGGGGGAAGGGGTTTTTTCTGGTACGCACGCCACTACCCGCGCCATTCGGAATTGTCGTTATCACTGGCCTCACTGCTTGAAAAATCAATTAGGGAAGTCGAGGGAAATTGAGCGTTGTTGACCACGCATTGGAAGGGTCGCTGGGTTTTAATATTGTAAGAACTGACTTTTATCTTTAGGGAAAAAGACAAGGTTGGGTTGTGTCGGGTTAGGAGTTGTGCATCAGATTGAGGTTGGGTTAGAGGATGAATAGGTGGGCTGGATGTTTTTGGGCTAAGGGAATGAAATGGGAGAGTATTGGGCTACTGGAAATAATTGGGAAAGGCCCAAAACAATTTCTTGTAAGAAAAAAATTTGATTAGGAATAGAAGCCCACATAAATTTCTAATTACAACTAAATTGCAATCGATTGACTTAATCACGAAAAGGGAGGAGTTATATACATTAATTAGGGAACTTCCTAACGTCAGCGGAATGAAATAGTCGCCTTAATTATAAAACGACTAATCCAAAATGGTAAACTATTATGTGACTTAAATAAAATCATAAAATATTTTAAGAATAAAATAAAATCTTTTGAGAACGACTTTTGAATAATCAAGATAAGCTAATTATACACATAATAATAATAATAAGTATCTATGTGCATATATATATATAGATATATATATATATATTACTAAACAATTATTAAATGGCAAAATTTTTTTGAAATAATTTGCAAAATATTTTGAACTTTATGAAGACTAATTATTTTAAATCGTTTTTAGAATTAAGAAGCTTGTCAATCAGTTTTTATCAGGGAGGGTCAAAATTGGGTGTCAACAGCATAAACTTCTTCACCAAACTTGACTTCAAATGAGGCCTTTGAGCATCTCCAAAACTGTTTCCTTCGTTCTTCTCCTTTCCAGTTCACATGCCAATTACTCAATATATGTCTAGCACACATCCTTTTCCCCAGCATTTGGTAACAACTCTAACAAGACAAGAATAAGTCCCTAACAAAAAATATATACAAAATAAGTAATTGAATTATTTAAATTAAAACTAAAATATAAGAAATTGTGTAATCAATACCTTTTGCATATCTGACATCACAGTCAAACCTTCACCAGTTCCCAAGTTTATACCAGCAATTAAATAACTTATGAACCAGCTCCAACTGTGTTTTGTTTCTGTATCCACAACTGCCCAAGCAATGGGATACATTTGATTGTTCCCATTCTTTCCAACAGCAACTAACCCTTACAAGCTCCCTTGAGAAAACAACCATCAAATCCAATTATATTCCTACACCCCTCCAACCATCCTTGTTTAAATGCATGAAAGCACACATAAAAATACACAAAAAGGTTCTTCTCTTGTTCAGTTTCCTTATCAATTTTTACCTAACAAGAGCTTTCAGGATTGATTTGTTTGATCATATCTGCATAGTCACATAATCTGGCAAATTCCAGATTCCAATCACCCATGTCTTCCCTCATAATTTTCTGTTTAGTCCTGTAACAAGGAGTCTTACCAACATAAAGACCCAATGTCTTTCTAACCAAATCTTAAGTTTCCTAAATCCTTATGTATGGTTGAGTTATAATTCTTTCCTTATACATTCTAACAATTAACTTTGAATTACACAACTTATTCCTGTTTAATGGAATACAATTGTGAATAGGATGATAGTTCTTCATAATGAAATCACTTGAGTCCCTGTCAATGGAAGCATATAACAACCACTTATAGTTAACATTTTTGCACTTCACCCTTACTCTATGTTTTTCATTAGGTCTTAGCTTTAACTCTCTTCTGTACTCTACAGCATAATCTATCACTGCTTTCCTGAGCTGATTTGCACCTTCAAAGAACACTACCTACCCTTTTTTCTTCTCCTTCTAGCAGGTATGTCTACTCCCCTTACAACATCCACATCTAGTTGTTCATCACTATCATCACTTCAACAGTCAGAGCTATCAATATAATCTTCATCTCCACCCAATTTTCCTGCATATTTGCCAGTTTTGTTTTTTCCAATATCCTCAAAGCCTCTATCTATACCACCAGCCTCTCCAATTGGTATTTCTTCAAATTCAGTAGCTTTTTTTCTCTGTTTTTTGTTTCTTCTTTCTTCTCTAAAAGCTCTCAACTCCTCATCAATATCTGAATCATCTTCTGAAAGTATATCTAGATCGGAATCACTACTCAAGAAATCAGATGCATCTTCTCCATCTTGGTTATCATCCACACCCTCTCCACCAAGATTAACATGCTCACCCTCACCACCCTAATCACTAAGGTTACAAGCCTCACCTTATCCACCTAAGTTAACAGCCTCACCATCTTCAATATTAGTTAGATAGCCTCTAGGTCCCTCAGTGCCAAGTAAGGGTTTATCTAATACATGACAAACATATACTTCAAAAGGGTCCTCATGTTTTAAGTCTTTAATAAGGTGTAGTAAATGTTGGTCAGCTGTAATTAGGACACATTTTTCATTCAATAAATCCTTCACATAAAATACTCCAAAAGTTTCATACCCAAATTCTTTAGTATAATACAATAGTTCCCAAATGGAAAAGTGGTCCTTGATGATATACCTGAGTGCAAACACACAATTTCCAACATAAGTAGGGACAGATATCTCAGATAAGATTCCACCATGGTAAATCTTCGTAAATATGATTTCCTTCATGGTCAATTGTTAGCCCTACAAAATATCAAACAAACCCTAGATTTAACGGAATATACTCATACAAACAACTAAAAAACAAAGCTTTAAAGCATACTTTCTGGTAATAGTAAAGAATGGACAGAATATTCGCAAACCCAACATTCAAGCTTTATGGAATTCATATACCAAAGCATGTAAAAAAACAATCAAACTTACAGGATGAAAGATCGTAACACGAAGAAGAGGAACCAAACACGAATCGAACTTCAATCTGGAATCAATCGCGAGATGGAGAGCATGAAATCGCGAAGTTAGAGAGAGAGAGAGAGAGAAGTGTTCTATGACAGTTAACGATTTGGGAATTTTTCCCAATTTAGACATTAACAAATACACGTGGCATGCACGTGGAATTTTTTTTAAATGGTCATCAATACACGTCGGATACACGTGGGGAGGTTAACTACACACGCCACACAATTAATGAAAAGTGATAAAAATGGTTGTACGGTTCAAATCTGGGGTAGTAGAAGTGTTCAATAGGTAGTAGGTCAAGTTGAGGTGTCTAAATGAATAATCAGGACAATTTTGAGGGGCCGCATATGACTTTGGCCTTTAACATAACTTTAATTTAGAACCATAAGATTAAAAAGTTTTCTTTCTTTTCTTAAACTCCGTTCCAAGTCAAACTAGACCATCCTTTTTGAAACGGTGGGAGTACCAAACAAGGTACTAGTAATACACAAGGCTAATGCGTACATTTTTTTTAAATACACTCTATAAAACGACTCTCAACTCTTTTTAATCGATGTACCAAGTAAATGCATTCTCAGTCCACTGTTAATTGTCATGTTATGTATTTTGAAAGTCAATTTGACTAATTTTAAAAGTGATATTAGATTACATTAATTTGATATTCTAAACCAAAAAAAAAAATTATTCAAAAACTATACGAAAAGTTAACTATAAATTATAATTTTTTGTATATTAATATGATAAAAAATACATCGTAAAATATCAATCAAAGTATTTACTATTTGACACTAAAAAAATGAAGACAATTAAAAATGAACTCAAAATAATAATCCCTTCGTTTTCACAAATAATGACTTGATTTAACTCGGCGCGGAGTATAAGAGTATAAAAAGACTTTGGTATCTTGTGGTCCTAAACTAAAGTTAGGTCAAAAGTACAAAATTGTCCTTTGATATTGTGGCCTTAAACATGTAACGTGAAAACCAAAAATTAAAATGTTGTCAAAAAAGGAGAAAGGACATTCTTTTTTTAAACAAACTATAAAGTAAAGGAGGTCATTCTATTTTAAACGGAGGGTAATAAACAACTATTATTGAATAGAAAAAATAGTGACCAAGTAAAGATGGCGAGAGTAACCTTCCTTGTATAAGTAGGGTTTGTGGTCGAGTCAATTTGGTATAGTTGAAGAGATAATATGAAGAAAGGCAGATTAAGTGCTCAAATACAAGTAAAGGATGTGCAGAAGAGTACACACACACTCTCTATATGCATATACTATTCCGAAAGATTAGTTTAATTACTATAATTTAGCTTATTTGCCTGAACATTGTAAAGGATTTTTCCCTATAAATATTTTGTAATATAGATTAGTAGGAGGTTTTGACCAAACTAAGTCATTATATAAAGTCATTCACCAAAATAATATGTTTTTATAAAATTTTACAAAACTAGTATAAACGTATTCCACCAGTAACGTTTTAGGATATATTTTATTTTTTAAAAGTTGATGGCGTCAGATTGATATACGTTACTCACAATAATGTTTTACTCCTAAAACATTACTCATAGTAACGTTTTAGGAGTAAAACGTTACTGAAAATAACGTTTTAGGAGTAAAACGTTACTTACAGTAACGTATATCAACCTAATGCTGTTAGTTTTTAAAAAATAAAATTTACCGTAAAACGGTACCGTGAAATACGTTTATACTAGTGTTGTAAAATTTTAGAAAAATGTATTACTTTGGTAAATTGTTTTATATAATGGCTTAGTTTGGTTAAAAATTTGATTAGTAGTGTAATTATTATGATTTAAGTTTTGTGTAGCTTATTTTAGGTGATTTGTTTTGCATTTGTAGAGAATAAATTTACTTGTGTCAGAATTCCTCTTGTTGCTTTAAGTGTATGATCATTTGTTTTGATGGAAACGTGCTTATGTTGTGTTTTACTGTTTTAGATCCATGGTCATGGGATCGAACAATGCAGATTATTATTCAACATGACAGTTATAAAGACGTGATTAATTGGAATACAATACCATGTCAATTTCTGTAGAGGTGTTCCCAAAAAACTTGGAGGTTCAGAATCTAATTTTTTTTTTCTGTTAGTGGTTGAACCAAACGACAGTATAGCAGCAATTAAAGTGTATAATCAAGAGGAAAAGGTTATTCCTTTTAAAAAACAAAATTTGTTCAATGAAGATGGAGGAGTTGTGAGAGATGCTCAGACTTTTTTCTGCTGGAATCACTAAAGGTTCTACCTTAATCCTTCGATATGCACCAATAACGCAAATCACAGTGAGGACGTTGTCCGGTCGCAAGTTTCAGTTAATGGTTGAGTGTGATAACACAATTGCAGATATTAAGGCTGCCATTCAGGAAAAAGAGGGTATCCGATTTTATAAACAGAGGTTAATCTATGCTTGAAAATGATCACTCTTTCATGGACTACAACGTTTGCTATGATAGTCAGATAGATCTTGTCTTGAGGATGTGTGGTTGTTGAATATTAGCTAGCTGGTATTATGAATATTGTTTTTTTTTTTTAATTGTGATTGTTGAGGGTTTGTTTTTATCCAATTAGCATTGTCTATATGTAAATTTATTAGATTTTATCATCGTTGGTTTAAATTATGAAAAAATTACTTAAGTACACTCCTTTAATTATCTTATAACCATTTATCCCTACTTATTATAAAATTTTCAAAAATTCCTTATTCCTTCCAATTAAAAAAATATGAAAGATACATAAAGATTTCCCACCCTTTTTTCACCCAATTGGCAAGTTTTACTTTACCAAAACAAAATCCTATTTTCAAGCTACCCACTTCCCCATTAACAGCCCCAATTAAAAGTTACCATATTAATTTTTATTCCTTTTTTATTTCCCCACGTTTTAGGTGTATAATTGTCTATCAACACACTTCTTTAAGTGATTTTACTTCCCCACGTTTGCAGTTTAATCTAAATTTGAATTCCAGTAGAATTTTGCAGCCATATGTATTTGATATTTTTTAGGAGTCTCCTTCTTTCTAAGCAGATTTTCTAATTTTTTAAAGGGTAAACATTTTAGTCTCCTTCTTTCTCTTCATCGTGTGAGTTTACAAATAATATGGAAGAGGGTAAATCAGGAGATGGTAATTCTAAACGTGTTTATGATTCTGATGATGAAATGTGAGCTGAGAACAGATACAAGAGATTGCATGACCCATTATTGATGAAGAACAAGAATGTAGTTGAGCCAAAGAAGAAGACTGAAGAAATCCATAAAAAAAAGGCCAAGAAAAGTTACATCAACTGTTTCAAGACCCACACTTCCTAAGGTATGTGTTTAAAATTCATAATTTTGTGTTTTTGTTGATAAAACTCTAATTTTAAATTGTTGTATGTGTTTGTAAACTGAAATTAAAAGTCATTTTAACAATAAAGAGTGATTCAATAACTTCAAATTAAAGTATAACCATCATGTTTTGTACAGTTTCTAATGTGTATCAGATTCATAATGTTTGTCACTAATTTTGAGTTGTGTATCGGTGAAAGCACCATGTCTGTAAATTTTTAAGGTTTTTCAGTAAATTTCTGTTATTGACTAGTAAAAGCATCATGTGTTTTTCAGTTTTAAGGTCTATAATATGTTAATAATTTTGTGTTTTGTATTTAGTAAAATCACCATGTGTGGTACAGTCGTAGGATGTATCAGATACACAATGTTTATTTACAATATTATAGTTATCAGTTAATAAGATGTATCATATACATATTATAAATCCAGTATCTTATAATTTTGAATATAATGTATCATATACATTCACTTAAAACTGAATATGAAGGTTTTTATATAATATTATAGTTGCAAGTTTATAAAATGTATCATATACATATGATAAATCCTATGTAATTTAGGAATTGTATCATATACATTCATATAATACAAGCGTCTTAAAATTTCTACATTACAGCAAATTTTTGTTATTAGACAAGTACAATTTTATATTTTATTTTTTGTATAAACAGGGCATGAATTATGTTATTAAAAAAATTCCAGCACATCCATTGAGGTTTGGAGCGACTTTCAATTTTGATTTTGTGAATAAAATCAAATTATCAAAAAAAAGATGAAGGCGTTGCAATGTTCAAGAAAACAATTTTTGGACCATATTTGGAAATTCCAAAATGTAATTTCCAGGGTCAGATTACTAAGTGTTTGCTATTGTTGGAGGTGCGACATGAAAATAAAGATGTACTGCATGTTCGTCATACTAATGGGAATGTATTGGTGTTTGGTATGAAGGAATTTGCCATTGTAACTGGCCTAAAATGCAAAGGAAATGTTAAGGATTTTTCATATCCTAATTCCACTCCGAGCCGGTTATTACAAAAATATTTTCCTGATTGTCCCACGGGTATAACCAAGAGTCGATTGATACAGCGTTTTGCAATGGATAATTGGGAGACCACACAGGAATCTGTGGAAATAGCAATACTATACTTCATCAATACTTTCTTGTTATGCCATCTTGGTGAGACCTTCATACGTATAGAATAATTTCTAATGGTCGAAGATGGTAGGTATGAAATGTATCCTTGGGGTCAGATTGCATTTAATAAGCTGATTACATCACTCAGGCAAGACTTCAACCAAAGCAAACAGATGTATCGCTTATTTGGTATGCCTTATGCACTCAACGTTTGGATTTACGAATGTGCATCTACTCTAAGTCCAGACCTTGCTGTTAAAGATGCGAATGGTATTCCGAGGATAGGTAATTGGACAGTGGTGGCTGAAAAGCCAAAATATGAAAAGTTAATGACTAGCATTTTCTCCGAGGTAACATTAATTTTAAATTATCTTTTAATATTGTATCAATAAGCTTTATAATTTTTGTTGTAAATAATAGTTATTTTGTTATACATAACATTGTTATAACATTAAAACATTTTAATTGCAGAATACTTGTTCAAACATTGCACCAACGCAAGATGAGGTGGAAGCCCTTGATTTACCTGATAGTTAAGAGGTCAACAGAAATGAACAATCCACGCCACCTGTTGGTGCAAAAAAAGTGCATACTAAAGATAAGTCAGGTTTTGAGGATTTTTCAACAAGCCCTCGTGATCATTTATTGAGAAGATCATCTCATGTATCTGATACATCATCTCCACCACCACCCAAGAGGAGAAAGAATTCTGATACACATAAAACAAAGGGTTCGAAAACTTTGTCAAAGCAGTGAAAGCCGCAATTAAATCAGTCATTCTCAATGCCAGCTGAAGAACATACCCCGCCTGCTAATGTATCTTCTGCCCATGTATCTTCACAAGTCTCAAAAGATAAGTCTGTATATCCGGATATTGAAGAACTGAAACAACATATGAAGGAATACGTAAGTAACGATATTTATTTTTTAATGTTAATTAATAATATAAAACTGAATGTGTAATTTTTTTTTAATAGGTTGACAGTAAATTTGAGTATCTTGTGAATTTGATAAAGGTTAATCACATTGAGGTGATGAATTCTAAGAATAGGGAGGATGGCCAACAATCAAAGGTAATGTATTGTGTATGTGTATTTTCGTTGTGTTTTATAAATTTCATAGGTTATTATGTTACAAATTCATTTAATGAAGGATATTGGCGGCAAGTCTACACCGCACATGGTTGTAGTCTCCGATGAAGAAGGCAATGATGGACCCCAAGCAACCTCTCCGATACAAATGGAACTTGATGTTGACAATCAGGTTTAATTTACTTTATTAAATTTGTATGTAAAATTATATAATTTATCATTAACTTAATTTTCTTTAAAAAATAAAGACTGAAGATACATTGAAGAATCATCAAGTAATGAAGGACGTTTCAGAACTTCAATCCCCAAATTCAAATAGTCATCATACTGATGAAACATGTGAACACAGCAAGGTAATTATAGCAGATTAATGTCATTATTAGTATTCATCCAAATTTTAAATGATACATGAAAATGTGCAGGTATGATATGTTTAATTTTAATTATATTATTATGATACATTGCTGTTTTATTTGATCATTATGATACATTGCAGTTTAATTGGTTTAATATGATACATGTATTTTACTGTTCACATATGTATTTTCCAAGTAACTGTGTATTATACTATACTTTTTTATTTAGTGTGTAGGTGATACATTCCATTGAAAATTACATATATATGTGACTAGTTAAATTTGTTTGTCTCATATATACAATTCGTAGTTTGCTGTTATCTGTCCTTGATACATTAACAATCATTTGGTGTATAATTATTTGATGTTTAAGGTATCCTAAATTGATCAGTACATTTTTTATTCAGGATGCTCCATCAGCACAAACGTTTCATCATTTATTTTAAGGAACAATGAACGAAGATACATCGGTAATTTAATCTTCATGTATCATATCAATATCATATGTCTATCAATATATTTTTAATTATCAGTGTAAACCATATAGTATTCTACACCATCTGGTTCAATATCTCCGGATACACGAGAAGCCATGAATACGCTTATTGCTGATCTAGGAAGTTTGCCTACTCATGCAAATCAACAGGAGTTTACAGAAAATCAAAGTTTGGTTTCGGACAGTCAATTACCAATTGATATTCCAATCACAGATATTGTTGTCCGAAGCAAAATAAATACTCCTCATGCACATATTCGGATGCCTTCGTGAAACTGCAAATCCCCTTATTTAACTTCATTTGGGTCAAGTGAAAAAGGAAAAGCAGTCATGACTGATGTAATTAGTCCAAATTTTCCATTTCAAGAATGTGAGATCACAAACCAAGCCCCTTCATATCTGAATGATGTGTTTATTGAGTGGGTTACTACAGGGCTCTCAAAGCTCATTCAAAAAAGTAAGTTTTATATAACTGTACTGAATCTGTTAAATTTTCAAATTGCAGCTATTGTTACAATTTTGAATAACATCTTTTCATTACGCTTAATGCTATAGGAAACCATCAGAAGATAAATACAAATCAAAAGCATCTTCATTGGGTTTTGAAATGATGGATTATGTCGTTGCTTTTCCGACAAATAAGAATTGGTTTTATGCCATGTCTCAGCCTAAGAGCTGTTGGACTGATAAGGTATTTTTATAAATAAATGCTTTTACAATGAGGTATATGATACATTGTGTTCTTATGTTATTTATACATATCAAAATCATATATCACTTTCAGTAACTAGTATTTTTTTTAATTAAATATTTTTCAAATGTATAATTATTTTTATTTTTTATTTGCAGCACATCGATGTTATTTTTTACTACCTTCGTAAATAATCAAAACTTCGAAGCATGGATCAATACAGATACACAACAGTCAATTGTTTGTTCAGCGCACATATCAACAATACCCATGATAGGTATTATAACAATGAGGCTGATGATGATATTACTACCCAAGAACACCTTGAGCGTGCAAGAGCTGTATCAGTACATGAGAGGTCAATAATCAACGTCATGAAAGGTTTTTCAATACCAGCTGGATTACCATGGCATCTGGTGGACGATGTTTATATTCCGATCAATTATGATGGAAATTTTCATTTGGTATTAGCTGTGGTTGAATTGAATAAGAGTTTGATACGCGTGTATGACTCTTCTTTGGGCAAAAGGAAACGTGTATATTCTGACGAGATAAAAAAAATTTCAAGGATGCTAACTTCTTACCTCATTGACAGTGGTTTCTTTGAAACAATGAGCGGACAAACTGGTCAGTTCTTGATGCATACAAGGACAAACAAACGGGTGTACCTTTAGAGTCACATATTCCTTTAAACATTGAATACGCTGAAGGTATCATGCAACAAGAAGACGATAGCCCGTAAGTATTTTCAATTCTGGTCTACAATATATGTGTAAGCTATTTTACAAATTTATATTATGTATTTTGTTGTAGGGACTGCGGGTTATACGTAGCTACATTTGCAGAGTTTTTGAGTAACCAACTTGTTATACCACCTGATACTGATGGACATCTTGCAAATTACCTACGCAATAGATATGCAGCATTGTTATGGAGATACGGCAACGATAAGGTCAATGGTGGATACATAAGTGATAATGACGATCCTCCAAAGCCGAAGTGTCAATTCACAACACCAACTGAAGATGACATTGTTAACATGGATTAGTAATTAGCTGGGACAGGATGAACAAGTTTTTATGTTGTTTTGTGTTGAAGACAATTATCTTTTGTGTTTTTCTAAAAGCTTATTGGTATTACAATAGTTTGTTAGTTATTAATGTTATGTGTTTTCAAGTTATTGTTTTAGACACAGTTGTTGCTTTATAACGTTAAAGTACAAAATTTTTATTGTTTCAGTTTAAGAAATTTTGACAGTTAATTTACAAAATGAAGTATATGACACTTAAGTTCTAATGTGTACGATACATTATTGTTTGAGTTTTAAGTATTTTTCACTTATAAAAATGATGTATATGATACATAAGTTATAATATATACATGTACAAATATTGCAGTTATATATTTAGCAACTTGAATTATACGAATGTATATGATACATCATATACATAAACAAACTAATCACATATTAATATTACAGTGCAAAGCACCACTGTTGAATGTAATATATCAAAATTATAGTTCATAAGGCAGTACACAAGAAACATGTAGTAAACATTTGAACAAGTCAAGTTTTGGGACACTAGAATAACTCATAAGGGAGTATACACGAATAATATAACATATTTTTAATCATATGAATGTATATGATACATAATATACATAAATAAACTCATCTTGAATTACTGTTACATTGAAACCCAACAGTGTTGAACATAATATATCAAATTTATAACTCATAAGGTTGTATACACGAATCATATAGTAAACAATTGAACAAGTCAATTTTTTTGTTCACTTGAATAACTCAAATGACAATATACACGGAACATATAACATCTTTTCAATAATATGCATGTATATGATACATCACATACACAAACAAACTCCTATAGAATTACTGTTACATTGAAAACGCAACATTGTTGAATCTATTTATTTATAAAATTTGGAGTTTAAATTTGGCACAAAATTAAACTGCAAAGTCATATATTTGAACATCAAATTAAGTTGTGTAACCAATACACTTTATTTAGTCCAAATTCTAAAGAAAAAAATGGATATAAGTACCATGAACACTAATGTCCTACTTTAAAACATTCTTTCAATTCTCTTTCGGGAAGAAAGTACAAGTTCTCCTGTTATGCCCTTCTTGTCCACACTGGCCACAACAATTATTGTTCACTGTTATTTTCTCATCCGCATTTTTCTTTCTTCGCTTTCTTGGTCGTCCAGCCAACCTTCTATACCTAGGTGGCCGGACAATTTCATCTAAAACATATTCTGGAACGTTCCAATCCTCCTTATCTGGCATTGGAACCATTACAACCTCGTACGTTTTTTTTTAATGCATACGACTTGTATTAATCAGAGTAATTTGGGTGCAAATTGGCAACATTCTTGTGCTTCAAAACTGCAATTGCGTGTGCGCAAGGTATCTCATCATGTTGAAACCTTCCACATGTGCAAGTTTTCCTCTCAAGGCATACAATGTATCTTTTTCCGGCTTCATGAACTGTGAAAATATATTCAGATGATGGAACAACCTAAAAATTTAAGAAGTTAGTGATACATTACGTAATATACAATTTATATATCATTTTCGAAACAACACTTACCATTGAAAATCAGTTTGTATCTGATACATAAAACAGAAATTTAGGGAAATGGATAAATACCTTCATCTTTGAACTTTTAGATGCGTTTACAATCAATATCTCCTCAAATCTTCGGCCCAATGTGTCCTTTGTATATGACGCTATTTCTCTATTTTTATAGTTCCAACTACCAAATAGAAGTCTAGCTTCCTCCAAGAAGTCTATTATAGTTAACTTACGTGCATCAACAAGGCATCCATTGATACACTCAGCAATGTTCAAAGTCATCATTCTACCTCTGTTTATGGTTGAATTAACTCTTGACCACTTCTCATAACCAGCTTCTTCAAGGTAATCCGTCACCCTATGATCAACTTTCACAACCTTGGCCATTAATTTATCAAAATCTTCCTTTCTGTATGCTTTTGCCATTGAGTAAAATATATCACTTAGTGTGTTTTTACTCCTTTTGAAGCTTGAACATACATTCTTCCAAAGATGCCATATGCATGCACAATGAGGTACATTTGGGTACACAATGCTTACACACTTTATGATACTTTCATTTCTATCCGATACAATACACATGTTTTCACGCTCACCAAATGCATTTTTGAAATGTTCGAAGAACCATGTCCACGAACAATCATTTTCAGTGTCTACAACACCATATGCCAATGGCAATATGCATCCTACTTACAAAGAATCTCACATTTAACTTCACGATACACAATGTTTACACTAATATATATTAATATAAATATAAAATAAGTTTTACATTACATCAGAATTATAACACTCATACCTGCACCATCGAGTGTGCTTGCTGATACAAAAGTACCCTTGTATGCTCCGCCAAGATGTGCAGCGTCCACTACAACTACAGGCCTGCAGTAGTCGAACCCTCTTATCAACGGTCTTAGGGCTATGAACAAATACATGAATTTATTATCTTCCGTCTTTTGCATCCTTATATATGAATTTGGATACACTTTATTTAGCATCCATATGTATCTCGACATCTGTTTATGTCCTTCTGATGGCTTACCCTTGAGCATTTCTAGTGCACGTTCTCTAGCACGCCATGCTTGTTGGTACGATATCTCAACCCCATACAATTCTCTAATATCTTCAATTACATCTCGAGGTGTATGGATTCTTTTATGATTTACCAATTTAGGGGCAGTCATACCACTAATAAATCCAATTGTTGCTTGTACTTTTGTTAGTATCCTATCCCACATCAGACATGTATGTTCACTATTGAATATCTCACTTTGAATACATTAGATTTTTTTCTGCAAGATGATTTTAAGGTCCATCCACATTGGTCGCTGAAGCAAACCAACACATAGCTGTCCAAAATTTTTTGTTGGTTTAATTCATATAAGAAAAGCAAAGCTATAAATATCACAACAACATATAAACTGCTTATACTTATGTATCATATACAATATAAATAAAAATATAATAGAGAAAAACAATCAGATCGTAGAGTAAGCATTCAAATACCTTTTCTTATCTGATCTTTTCACTCGAAAATTGAAGTTGTTCTTTATTTTATATTTAGCCATTACAGCAACGAGTGTTCCTTTGTCCTTATACAACTGCCCAGTCTTCACTTCAGTACTATTGGAATCAGTTATGTAATTCGTAGCATTTAATTCTAGAATATAATCAATGTCACAGATTCTCGACTCGACCAGAGCAAGAGCTTCAGTATCTCTTTCGGTACCTTCCACGCATACGACTTCACCTGATGAACAATCAAAATTACATATCTCCCAACAATTTTATCAGTTGTATCAATACAAAGCGGATACATGCCAATTCCAGATGCATTCCTTTTTTACTTTGAAATAAAGTTTCACACCCATGTCGTTCTTGATTTTCAATGGACATGAGCTTCCCTCGACAATGTATCGTATTTCAATATCCTTTGTAACAGTGTCGATCTCAAGCTCTGATAAAATCAACGTTTTCAGATTCACAAATGGAATGGAATGGCCAACAACAATACCATCAACTTTGTAACCTTCATAATTAACATCGCTTACCCAAATTCCAGAATGCCCCAGCAGAATTGAGATATTCATCTTCAAACCTTTTTTATTTTTTTGATTTCTTAGTATGCAGATCAACTTTTACAAGAATAATTTTGATTTATGAAGCTCATTTGATTTAAAATTTGAATTTACTAATCAGTTACGCAAGTTGTAGAGCATTAATTACGTGATTTCAGTTACAAATAACAGAAATCACGATAATTATTCCTAATTAATGCAGCAGAGTCAAATATGATGTATCAGGACTTATGTATCCCGTGCCATTTGGATGTATCCCGCTTCCTTGAATTTTAAGGGATATTTAGTAATTTCAATTCTAAAAGGGATAAAAGGTCATTTTGTATTTATAATATGTGGTTCCTATAATTTATACTTAAATTATTGTAGTAAAATGATCCGTTTAAATGGTGTTATTTACCTTTTACCTCAATAATTTTGTGCATTAGTTTTACTTATTAAATACTCCCTTAAGAAATTTCTATCAGACAAACCCTATAATTTCCCTCAATTTTTCCTGTTTTTCATGTACGATCCCGCATCAAGTTTTCCCTAATTTTTTACTCTGTCCGTTACAATTGAAGTAAGACAGTTTGGATTTTGTAATTTTTTATATATCTTTTAAATATTTTAAATTGTTAACTATTTTGATATATAATGTTTTTTATATTGTTTACAAATATATAAATTTCATTTAAGAAAATAAAAATTTAATGTATAAATTGCTTATAGAATTTAAATTGTTTGACTTTCGAAAAATATAAGATGTCACATAAATTGAGACAAAAAGAGTAATATACTTAAATAAAAGTAGTCACTAAAATGACTTTCATAAAGATTACATAAATATAAGTGTTCTTATATTTTAAAACATCATATCTAGTCAAATGTAACGAGGGGAGTAATTGGTATTTTTCTTTGTCCAACAATAATTGTTCACTATTGACTTGACGCATTCCTTAAGAAATAAATAATAGACAGAGGCAAACTCAAGACTTGAAGATAGAGTAGACACCACTAAGAGTGGATCAAGGCTATGATAAAGTTAGGAGTGACTTAAGGATAAAGATTAGCGGAGCATCCTTCTTAGATCTCCGAAAATTTTGGGGTCCCAATAAATTTTAATAGTGAATTTTATTATTTTATTTTACTTTAATCAATACTGGACATTATAATTAAAAAAATAAAAAATTAAAACTAATTTTTGTGAAAAAATCACTTGCATTTCCCTTTACACAATCATTTTCAAATAAGTAGCAACATAAGCAAAATACAACATCTTTCTTCATACTATACTTCAACCATTTAGAATATGAACCCCTAAACCAGGGTCTTAAAAAAAATGCATTTTTGTTCCGAATCTAGCTTTATGTTATTTCATTATCATTAATATTCGGTTGACAAGGACCTTGTTGAATATAATGTATTCTCATTTCATCTCGTATCTAGGGTATATTTATCAATGGATATTTCTTTCTCCATGATCCAGTTTAAGTAATAAAACGCAAAGAATTGTCGCTAAAACTATAATTTGATTGAGAAAAAGTATGTTTTGTCAAAATCAACAATAAAAAAATCTATCACTTTCAAGTCATAAGAATCAACAACAAATTCTTAAAAAAAACACGTTTATAAAAGAAGAACAACCTAATTTATACGAGATAATTGGAGTAGGACTTTAATTAAGCACTGAAGAATACTTTTAAGCAATAGATTTTTTAGAAGTCTTATATTTTGTTTAAAATTGTTGTAGGAAAAGTTAGTCTTATATTTTGTTTGTAATTGTGCCAAGACTTTTATTTATTTTTAAATTCAATTAAGAAAGAAATGAGACAAAAATATTTTTTGTAAGAGAAAAAATTGAATCTAAAGTAAAAAAAAATGTTACCTTTGGCACGAATCCATACTGGGAGAAAAGGTTTTTTCTAAAAAAAAAAGAAGAGAAAAAGCTGAATTTTAATTTTTTTAAAAAAAGGATACCTTTGATGGGCTTCGATCTCGCACAGTCGCTGCTAAAAGGCGACTTCGATCAGTGCACCCACAACAATGCAGATAGCAATAGGGCGGGCAGAGCAAATGTTTAACGGGGCAAAAAGCTAATATTTTTAAAACCGTTAGAAGGGCCAGGGAGAGATGGGTTGTGTTGGGCCAAAAGGCCCAATTTTGGGAAATTTTTCAAAATGTCAATATTTTAGCATTTAAGAGGAATCATTAGCAACAATTTCAATATTTAGTAAAAATGTCATTTTAGTTTGTTATGTATCTTATTTATGTTTTTATTATTTATTTTTGTTTAAAGAATATAATTATTTAATAACAAAAAGGAGAAAATTAAGGGGGGGGGGGATATTTCAAAAAAAGGCAAGCATCCTTAATTTTCTCATCAGTTACATTTTCAAATAAAATTTAAATTTTGTTTTTTTTTTCTCCAGAATTTTTACCTTTTTAAAATTATATTCATTCCACAATATATTCTATTTATATTTATTATAGTTTTTTATTAGTTTGTATTCATTCCAATAGGTATGCCGAATTTATCTATATAGTCATTTAAGAAATATATTTGTATTTTCATATATTTTTCCCTATATAGTTATTTTTTTCTTCAAAAATCCTGTATGTATTCATTTCAATAAGTATTTTATTTGTATTTCTATTTATTCTAGTTTTTATTTAGAATTTTGTATAATAATATATAAAATACAAAAAATTAGTATGATGAAAAAGTGAATGAAATATAAAATTGAAAAGAAATAATTGAATATGGTATACTCATTCTTAAATAAAATACATAACTAGTTGACATACCTTTAGAATAAATACAAATTAGAAAAAAATGTCAAATTCAGTTGACATACCTTTATTAGTTTGTATTCATTCCAATATGTATGTCAAATAAAATGTAGCTATTTAAGAAATACATTTGTATTCGTATATATTTTTCACTGTGTATTTATTTTTGTTTTCAAAATCTTGTTTTCTTTTCTAAGTCGTATTCATTCCGATATGTCTATTATTTGTATTTGTATTTGAATACAAATAAACTAATAGAAAGTTGTTCTTCTTATAAATAAAATACATAACTAGTTGACATACATTTGGATGAATACAAATTAGGGACAAATACAAGATTCATAAACCATGTAACATGAAATTTTTAATAAATACAAATATTGATCGTATACATAGTGATTTGAACACAAATTAAGAAAGCATACCAAATTCTAAAAAAAAACTATAAATACAAAACAAACTAATAGAAAATTGTTCGACAACTATCCGATCTTCGTCGTCTATTTCAAGATCCTCACGAGTAGACAAAGGTTCTACATTTGCGTTCTGAATTTGAGAAAGGTTTTGCACACCAATGAGTCTTGTAAATGTTCTTACCCTCTTTCTTCCCTCATTTTAGCAGTGGATTATACATTATACACTATTTGTTATGTAATAAATAAATTAAAGGATGAAAAATCACCAGAAATTGGTTGATTAAGATGAATACCTCTAGCAAGCCTCTTGGATTCAGCCATTGGAGAGAAATCATAACGGAAATTGAGAAATACAAACAATATTTTTTAAGATTTAAACAAAAATAAAATTAGAAAAGAAATCTGAAAATAGGATAAAGATTAGAGATACCTTAATCAAAGGGATTCTTGTTGATTCAATTTTGGATTAAAAAAACAACCAAAATATATGGCAAAAAAATATTTGCAACTTGAATGTTGGAGGAAAATCGGAAAAGATAACCATGAGAGAGAAAAAAAATTAAATGGGAGAGAGAATTTAACAATTTGAAAAGATAAATATGAGAGAGAATGATTTTTTTTTTTAAAAAAGGATATATAGAATTAATTGAAAAAGAGAGATAAAATAGGAAGAAAATTGGGACACATAAACTTTTTAAAATAATGACATTTTTGACATTATTGCTAATATTTATAAAGTATGAATATTTTTACTAAATATGTTATTTATTTTGACTAGTTTACTAATTTTTCCATATTTCAATTGTGCTTGGCTGATCCCAAAAGCAAAAAAAAAAAAAAACTACAAATTATAATTATTAATTGGTCACACTTTTATTGTTTTCCTCTTTCATTTTCATATTTTATTAAATATACTTGTGTTGAGCTTAATGTGAATATATAAGTGTGCTTTCGACAATTTAAATAGTAGAATATTTTAATAGTAGATTTTCTTTTGATGATTTCTTTTTGCATTGTCCATTGTTCTCTTTTGTCATTAAGAACAAGTATAAAGAATTAATATAACATATAAAAAGTGTGAATTAAAACTTAAACGTGGGGCAGAGTGTAGCGGGGCAAGTCGGGGCGGGTTATAACATTAAAAAAATTCTAAATGGGGCGGGATTAGGACATGTTCAAATATTAGCAGGTTAAGGCTTGCCCCACCCAAACTTGCCCTATTGCCATTCGTACATAATAACTTTTAGTTGTAAGGATGCACAATTAAATATATATTCGTTTTATCAACTGTCTATACATATATATATACGTATATACAAATAATTTAAAAAAGTTACCCGGTGCATGTTGATAATAAATGTAATTTAACTAGATTATTTTGATTTTATTAAATTTAATGTTTTGAAAAATGTGTTAGATGATAAATAGTAGTATTTAGTAAGAAGATTAAAATAGTGATAAAAGCTAAACGATCTTTTGATGTCTAAAATGAACCAATATTAATAGACAATTTTTATTAATTGAATAGACAATTATTATTAGACGGAGGAAGTAATATAAAAGAATGACGAGAATAGAGATGATGAGAATGACTAAATTTCTATGTATATTACTGGACATCAATAGTGAAATGACTCTTACGTTGCTGGTATACTTGTTGAACAAGAACATGACAAATACTGTTGGGAATTAAACACACAACACACACAAATAATCTAGAGAAAAGAGAAACGGAACACAAACGGGACACACAAGAATTTAACGTGGTTCGGTTTCCCTACTCCACGACTGTAACAGGAGGATTTTTATTTCACTTGTGCTGCTGTGGAATTACAAATACAAGGATCATATTTATAGGAAAGCCAAATGGTTAACCTAGGGTTTCAGTAATGGGTCGGGCCGGCTCACAAGCCTCCACAAAGCCCAACAATCTCCCACTTGGAGGCTTGAAGAATTTCAACTGTCATCCACTTAGAACACTTGTATGTCTAGTAATCTTTTTCAACTCTCTCCTGCTACAGCGGCCTTCTCATCAGTCAACTGAAAGGCCCGTTGAAGCTCCCCGAAGCTTCAACACATCAGTCACGGCTGAAACTGCCCTTGACTCGTCCTCGGTCCCTACCGGCTCCCACTTGAGACACGAACTGCCGGATCCTAGAACTCCCTGAGAACAAACACTCTCCATACTCAGCAAGAAATTTTCTGGAGACGTATCAACAGCTGGAATACTGGTTCTCTTGACCCACTGTCTTCTAGGAGCCTTGGCTGAAGCACGGCCGGTGCTCCCACTGCCACGAACGCCTCTGACTGGTCTTCCTGAACCTTTCCTTGCTCGTTCATCCTGAATCTGACCTGTGGCTCTGGGTTTCTTTCTTGCAAAGACAACCTTCTTCTGCCCACGAGATTCTGTGAACCGGACTTTGTTTTTCTTCTGAACTGGGACGGTCACTCCCTCAGACGGTAATCCGACAATATACAACGATCCTCTTTTTGTTCCACGAGCCATGACAAGATTGCCCCTCACGACCTTCCACTGCCCATTTCCGAACTTCACATGATGTCCCTGTTCATCCAACTGCCTAACAGAAATCAAACTTTTCGTCAAGCTTGGAACAACTCTGACATCCTTCAAGGTCCAGAAACCGACTGGCGTCTTCAGCACCATGTCACCCATGCCCGTAACATCAAGAGCTCTATCGTCTGCAAGCCTTACCTTTCCAAAGTCTCCAATAACCAGATTCTGCAATGCTTCACTGCTGTGGGTAGCGTGAAAAGAAGCACCAGAATCCATGACCCAGGAATCCACATTGCTCTCCGCGCAACAGATAAACAAATCCTCGTTGACGCTGTCTTCTGCAATGTTGACTTGTTTGTCTTTCTGGCATTGATTCCTGAAATGCCCCACCTCCT
>NC_028640.1:22793190-22810999 GCF_001406875.1 Solanum pennellii
CGACGCGGCGGCCAACGGAACGGCGCGACGGACAGCACACGGACGACGGCTGTTCGCACCCTGCGCGGTTCTCCTAGCCGGCTGCTGCTTGAGGTTACCCACACGGTAACGGCGGCTACTCCTCCCTGCACACAGTTCTTCACACAAGAACCCTAGGTGACAATTTCTCACAGTTTGTGTTACAATGTTGTTGAAACCTCGCTCTGATACCAATTGTTGGGAATTAAACACACAACACACACAAATAATCTAGAGAAAAGAGAAACGGAACACAAACGGGACACACAAGAATTTAACGTGGTTCGGTTTCCCTACTCCACGACTGTAAGACCCTTTTGATCACAAATATATCATGGAAAATTTTGGAAAATAGTATTTGGTAATT
Source organism: Solanum pennellii (assembly GCF_001406875.1). NCBI lineage: Eukaryota > Viridiplantae > Streptophyta > Magnoliopsida > Solanales > Solanaceae > Solanum > Solanum pennellii. Next base: position 22,793,576 of record NC_028640.1, read on the forward strand.
GGTCATACAGCTTAATATTATTTGATGAGTATATTTGTTGAATATCTCAAATTTTTAAATATGTGAAAAAAATAGTATTTGAGCCTAAATTATAATTTGGAATTTTTTTAAAAAAATTAAAAGTTATTGCAAATTTTTATATTTTTTTACAAAACATCAATTATTTATTAATTTCAACTAATATTTATCTACCAAATTACTTCATTAATAACTAATAGCAAGACTGAGAAAAAAGAATAATTTGTTTTGAATGTGTTACAATTTATTATGAATCGGTGATAAATTTGATTACGCAATTAATGGATTGTTCTTGCCCATATTGTTATTCTATTGTTGTTAATCGTTATCAATTATAAAATGACCAAAAAATGTTTATCATAAAAGGATAATACAAACTTTAAGATCTTTTAAATAATTTTTAGAACTTATGGGTATAAATCAAATTTCTTAAAAATATTCAAATATTTCTCCTAAAATTTACAATTGTACGTCTAAACGCACGGTGAAACATTACCCAAAAATAAATTGCCAGAAATATCTGAGAATTTAGGGCCAAATACTAGCTTCTGTAAAAAACAGAACCCTAAGTAATTACTACTCATCTCTTTAAATATCCTCCAATTAACTCCCAATCACTACTTAACGTTATAGACCTAAAGATGGTCAAAATATTTATTTGAGGCTACTCAACTTCTCTCAATTAATGTTTCAAAAATATTATGTAAACAATAAGTACGGAATATCATCCCTGCATCTTTTTAAGGATAAAAACGAAATAAATATTTCTCCCGTCCCCTTACACGCATGCATCCCTTCAATTTTAAATTATTTATTGTAATTTTTAAAAATAATTACCTCGAATCATTTTTCATTGAAAATTCAAGTCAAACTTAATTAATTTCTTCCACTTTACTCTTACTAGCAATAGTTCTTGAAAATTACGAACATCTCCATTGATGGAGTTGACTGATGTTAGGAACACAAACTCCGCATTTTGCTCGTATTTTAGCTTATGTCTTGAGAATTAACTAGCGTATATTCATGAATTTTGATCATAATTGATGTGGGCAAATTAATATATGTGATAAGATTTGTTCAACTTAAAAAGTAACAAGAATCGACGCTAAATAGTAAAAATGAAAATTAAAGCATCATGAAAGGAAAAGGAATTAACGGCAACAAATAAAGAGGTCTGCGACACAAGAAAGACACTACACTATAAATGAACATTTAAATGACTTTTTAAGGGTTGATCAATTTTTGGCTAGCTATAGGATGTGGAGAAGAATTGATCGTCATCGTTCTAACTTTATTTTATTTATCTCGTTTTGTTTCCTTTTTAAAGTTGGATAACGCCTCACTAAGTGGTTTGAAAGGTAAAAATAATTTTTGACCTATAATTTTAAAATTTTAATAATTTTTTAGTGATAAAAACCTAAATGTTAAACCACTCAAATTTATATCTTATATCCACCTTTTCATAGTAGCACCATCATCTCAAAATCCTGAATAAGCCTATGTTAATGCTTAGCTATTATTACAATAAATAAATATTTTCATTGTGAACTCGAAAGAAGAATCATAAGATTTATAGAACAAAGAATATAGGAAGTAAAATATTCACTCAAGTAAAATAACGAACTGATTTTGCAGATAGGATATAAATAAAGCTATTGATAGCTCTATCTTTTACTAGTAAAAATGAAATTTTATTTTTGGAAGTAAAGTAAAAATGAACAGAGAAAGTACTATATCTTTATTTTTAAAAAAAATGCAAAGTCTAAACTGGATAATATCATTAATCAATTTGTATAATAACTAAAAAAAAAATCATATTCATTACATCTAATAATATCTTATGAGTTAGGAAAAAATCTTCATCAATTTGTATTCTTTTGTCACAATTCAGACCATCGTTAGTGAAACCCACACTAACCCTCTGATGGGAGAACCATTACTATAACCCATCTAATCATAAAACTACACAACTAAACCAAACTAAGTCATTTAAAGCTACGACAGCAAGTTTAAATGCTAAGGAAGAGAAATAGAGTTACCATAAACACCAAAAATCTAACAAAACAAATGTGGAAAATAGCGCCAAGAACATGAAAGTCAATGTACTAAATGATCTAAGGTTTAACCATAAGTCGAAACAAGAAGGGGTACAACCCAAACTAACATACATATAACTAACTAGACCGTCTAATTAAGTTCGAAATGTGAATATAAACAGAAAGAGAATTCATGGCAGCCCGAAAGAACTGACTCTTGAATTTGAAATAATCACTGATCTTCTAAATAAAGTCTAATTACCAGGAATACAATCAACTCTATAAACCCTAGATCAAACCCATGATCCCACTATCCAAATTAGGCCTTTTCCCACCATAATTTCCATATAAAAAATCCTCCCCCATCAATAATTACCCCATTAGTTTACGTTCTACAAATCAAAATACGAATTTGGGGAGTGAAAACCTTACTTTTAGCCTCAAAAATGGTGAAAATGGTCAAGAACTCGCTTAGGGTCGTCCCTAGCTCACTAAGTCGAGAAGTACAGAATAAAATATTTTTGGGGTTTATTTTTTACTTAATTCGTGACTGGCCCACTATTTTAGCACCCATCTCGCCACAACGGCCCCGCCTTGGTGGTAATAATCACGCCTTAGCTGCTTGCACGGATACAAAGAGCTAAATAAATAATTCCAAAGCCCCCATTTCACAATACACCTTCAACTAATGACACTCAGAAACTACCTGTTTACGCTAAGATCAGTTTCGGGAGTTCTACTTGCCCGAATTCAATTCCATAAAGTTTTATGGGTTCCTTAATATCTTAGATATCTACTCATATGATCAGAATCGTAATTAGATCACCCAATTGTTACTAGATTTTCCTAGACCTTACTGACTTCGATTTCGTCCAAATCTGGACTAGGTTGTGAAATACCAAGTCACTATGAAAATAATTTTGGCTCAAAATTTTTCTCAATTGACTTTTCAATACCGACGGAAACCGATTGCTACACCTCTACTTAAAAAATAAACCTACTTGTCTTATAGGAATCTTGAAAACTTGGCGATCATTAAAATAAGTCATATCATTATCTCTTATTTTAATGATATATTATGAAGTTTGGAAATTTTAAATTCAAATTTTAAAGTTATTAAATTTAAATTTCAAACTCGTAAAGTTTGAAAATTTTAAATTCAAACTCTTAAAGTTTGAAAATTTTATATTCAAACTTTAAAGTTATAAAATTAAAAAATTGACAATATTAAGAACTAAATTTAATACAACAATATTAAAAACCAAATTAAGGCGAATAGCCTATATTTTTATTAATATTTATTTGATATTATAATTACATTTACAAAAATATTAGTAGAGTACTAAAAAATTTAATTTACATATCCACCTTCTAGGAAGGGTTCTGTTTAAATTAAATCTCGAATTATCATACTCTTACTAATAGTTGGTGCCACCACATACATTCCTTCGTAAATTATTCAACATTTCTTTAGTAACATGTTCGGGAATTGATTGAATAGAAAGATCTTTCATTGCTTCAATCCCGTCGTCACTATAATCCTGCATTACATCATCTACGTCATTTTGAAATTTGGTCGGTAGTGGTTCATGACCCAAATATCTTCTCTCGACATTAATCCAATCTCGAAATAATATCGATATCTCCAAGATGTCGGCTGCTAGTGAATGCCTATGTTCTCCAAGTTGAGACCTTGCTGCACTAAAGACGCATTCCGAAGCTACTGATGACGCTTGCATAGCTAATATATCTCGAGCCATCGTTTGTAGTTTTGGAAACCCTTTGCCGCGATTTCTCCACCATGCTAGAATATCTTCAGTAGGTTCTGTATTTTGATTAACAGAGGCATCAAAATCATTTCTATTATCGTGATAAAGTTCAAGATAATCATATAAATAAGCATCAATATTATCTTCATCAAATCTACTCCTAGAGCTTTGAAGTTCATTTTCACTTGATAAATTTATATTAGCATTATATAAATCATACAATTTTCTAGGTTCAATTTTTATGCTATCTTTAACTTGTTGACAACTAGGAATTTCTTCTAATTCATCATTAATATCTAAGTTAAAATACATTTTTTCAACCATTTATGATGCACCTACATCTTTATACTGAGGGTTTAACAAACACGTGGTTAAATAAATTTGAGGAATAGGAATATAATATTTTTAAATTTTGGAATCATTTTTTCAATGGTTTGTTGAAATCTTGGTTTATTTTTAAATTGATATAATTTAGAAGAAATCCTACAAATATCAGGCGAAACAGTACAAATTGATGGAATATAAAGTACATATATTATTTTTTTAGTTAAGTAAAATTTTTTTAGGAAATTTATATGTTCATTTATATCACGCCAATCACTATCATCTAGTCTATATGTCATATACAGAATTATGAGCATTCCAAACCATTTGTAAGGGTATTCTATATTCATAAGTGACTACAAACATTTCATATAAAGTATTCCATCTAGTAGCCACAATTTTTGGAATTTTTCTAGGTGGAAGATTATTTTCAAAACATCGATAATGAAAATCTTTACGCCTAGACTTAACTTGACATTTAAATATAAAATGATATGCATTTTCAANATATATATATGCAGTACACCTAATATCATAATTATCACCATAGAAAGGTCAAAGAGTAGGTTTTAAATATTCAATAGCAGCATTATTACTTGAAGCATTATCTAAGGTTATACTACTTATTTTATCACATATTCCAATAATTTTGTAAAATATCTAAAATAGTTTGAGCAATATAACTACTGGTTTTTTGCATTTGACAACATTTATAACCTAAATATTTTTTTTGCATATACCAATTTTCATCAATCCAATGTGTAGTAACAGTCAAATAATTGTTACCGTTTACACTACGACCATATCAGAAGTAATAACTATTTTACAAGTATTATAATAAAATAAACAAGGAAGATATTGAAAATGTTGTGCATGATAATCAAATACAACCCTTTTCATTGTATTTCTAGCAAAACCTATAAAATTTGGATTATATACAATTTGAATAAAATGTATAAAATCGAGATTTTAAGCAAAACTAAATGGGAAACCCATAACACATATCATTTTAGCTAGTTCTTCAAGATATTTTTCTCTACTATATGAAAGTGGTAAAGTAGAGCATGAAACATGAGACGGATTTAATTGTGATTGTACCATGTTAGAGTCGTCTACTCCTACATTTCCAGGAAGAAGGGTACCTTTTTTAAGCTTTCGCTACCGCTTTAGCATGCAAAAATTCATTTTTACAACAAGGCATTAAATGGCTACTCAAATGTCCCGTCCCGCCAGATTTACCAACAGTTTATGATTTAATCTATGTTTACATTTATTACAAATAGCTTGTGTTTTATCTTTGTTTTGTATCATAAATTGCCAAACAATCGATTTTTTAGCACGTTCTACCTTAGGCCTAGAATGTACGGGGGAAACAGGGGCAGGACAACGAAAGGGAGCGGGATGCGAGTATTAGTAGCCGTAGATGGCTCAGTTTCATCATCATTATCATCAAAACTAGGCGTATCAGTATATTATCAATATCTTTATCATTATCATTATTACTAGGCAAATCCTCATCAAAATTACCAAAGCGACGTTGTAAAAGTTCATGATAAGGATCTAATCCCGAATTACTATCAATATTAAAAACCGTATCATAAACATATGTATAATCATCCGTCTTTTTTCTTAATATAGTAGATTTTTTAGTTTTTGATTTAGAAGAACTACCGATTTTTGTATTATCGGAGGATGTAAAGTTACACATATTTTTTACACACTCAAATGAACTTTTTTTACCCTTTTCTTTTTGAACAATATTTTTACCGAAATCCATATTAAAATATCAAATGTGAGATTATATATAATACGAAAAATGTAATGCAAATAATAAATCACAAAATAAATAAATAATTATTTAAATATAAATGAAATGTAAAATAAAAGTTGGAACGAATGTACCGAACATCTACTTAAAAAAGTAGACGTTTATGACCGTTGAAAGCCGAACGTGGAAAGTTGAAAGCTAAATTTTGAATCTCCAAATCCAATTTCCAAAGACCAAATAAGGCAACACCGAAATTTAAGATATTATATATTAGAGAATTAGATAATTAGAGATTAGAGATTAGAGAGTTGAGAGATTAGAAGATGAATAGATGATTTTGTGATTTAAAAGAATGAAATTTAGGGGTATTTATAAGTAAAAAATGGGTTAAAGTGTAATTTTTAAAATTTTAGGGTATTAAAAAAGTTTGGGGGGGGAGGGTAGGAGTGTAAGTGGCTGAAATTTGGGTCAAATAGCCGTTGGTGGGGCCCACTAGCCATTACCCAACGACTATAAAATGGATAGATTTTTTTTTTTAAAAAAAATTGATCGGACTGGACCGGTAATTTCCGAAATCGGGAGGGACCAGTAAATACCGATTTTCGTCCCGTTACCTGCCCTAGAACCGGACCGAACCATATACCAGGACTAACCGATACCGAACCGAAATCAGACCGGGACGGTAATCGGGACTTACCGGTTCTGCTGCCAGTCTTACTCTTGCGGTCCTTGAAAGGGTTCAAAAAGAGATATGAAATTATATTTATATCTTCTATTAAGGCCAATTAACCTCTTAAATGGTTTCTAAGATCTATGCGACCTTATATTCCAGAAGATTGCTTTCCCAATTAGTGAGAAACATCCTCCCTCCGGTCTTTCCTTATTGCTCCTTGTTTTCACTTGAAGAGGTACTGATGGTGCACATGATTTACTACACTTGGTACCACTCTCCAGGTTTTTAAATATGTCTATGGGTAAGATCCCCTTCTCAAGCCACTATCTGTATAGTCTTTCAAATGTATTCATCTTCTTTTGTATCTATTTTTCGTTGTTTTTATTCTTCAGTCATTTCATATAAATCTGGAAAACATTTTGTTCTTATCTCCTTCGCTTTGCCCAACTTGTATGTTGATTCTCCTTCTTCATTAGTTCTTTGTGTGCTATGATTGTTCCCTGTTACTTTGATTGCCTTATTGCTGCTCATCACATCTGCTTCATTCTCTTGGTGCTCCCTTTTCCCAATCGTTTGCCAGTCCTCTGGTGTTAGACTTTGTATTTGCTCCACAACCATCTTGGTGTTACTCTTTTTGCTCTGTGATCCATTGTTCCCCAAGGTTGACTCTGTGATCCATTGTTCCCCAAGGTTGACTTATTTTCCCCAAAGGTTTTATCAACCTAGTGTTTTGTGCCTTGACTTGTTTCAATTTGCCCAAGTGTTGCATCTTCGCTGGTTCCTTCTCTGAGCCAGCCAAGGCTTCAAACTTGTTGTCCGTGCTCACGACATTTTGCTGAGTACTTTTTTGTTCCAGATTTATTCATGCTTTTCCTCTTCCTTCTTTTCTCCACATGCCTCCGTTAGTAATTTTCTGCTCATTGTACTGTTCCTGGTTTCTCGAACTTTGTTGCACCATAATCATGTGCTTCCTCTTCTTTTTTATTCTTCCTCCCCGTCCTCCCCACCTTTTTTAGGACAGAGCTCTAGATGTATAACATAACTTTGCTGCTCATTATGACCCTGGATTTTGCAGCTGTTGCAATATGTCCGTACATAATCGTATTTGATCTTTATCCATCTTTCCCATACCTCCTTGGATTGCCTCCTAAGCCCTACATTGATTTTTATTTGGGAATCCCTTAGGATATCTACCTCGACATTCACCTAGATCAACTAGGACCCGTTTGAATTTTTGTTGCTAGGTATACTTGTAACGGCTTTCCCACTACAACAGCTCATGAAAATACAACTTCCTTGACGAAAATATTAGGAGCCAATGACGGGAAGGATATCCAAGCAATGGTTGTTGAGGTTTCCTCCAGCGGATCGAACATGGGCTCCCACTTCAATGTTCTCATGGGATATAACTATCCTCGCTCCCTGTTTCATTGAACAAAATGACAATCAATGTAATTTACAAAATAATAGTCATTTATTTGAATTTTTACAAACTATTAACTCTCGATTAATTATAATGAATAAAACACAAATCAATTGAACTCATAACAAAATCATGAAAACCTAAAAATTAGGGGAACATCCATCGAGAGAAATTGAGAATTTTCTTGCGACTCAATGAATGGAAAGAGATGTACTGAAAGAGGAGACTAACTCCACACCTTAAAATCAAAACATAAAATATTAAAATATGATTCAAACATCGGTGAGAAAATATTTCACCAATGTGAATGAATATGTGAGAAACACCTTTCACAATTATAATCATATTCGTATGCGAGTAAGCCTTTTACAACAACGTTGATTCATCTAGAAACACCCTATCATCATAAAAAATATTTTTCATAAGATATGCATAATTCTTCAAAATTCATAGTTCATAGATTCATGGGTTCTTCATAGGTCCATAATTGAAAATATTGAATCATGCATGGGCCATATAATTTCTACTAAATATCATGTGTTAAAATTCACACATTAGAAAACTTAATAAACAATTAAAATCATAATTGGATGAAACTCATAAAGAACTTAGAAGAACCTTAATTTTGATCAATTGAAATTGAAAACATTGGGACCCCATAGAGAAATGGACTCCATTATTAAATACCCGCATAGTGTAAAGAACAAATTATATCTAATCTCTACCCTTTTCAAATTTACAAAAATCCCCTAAGATTGTTGAATCGGGATACATCACATTTGATACATTATACAACTAGTTTGTTGAGATTCAAATAAAATAATATATAAAATTAAATGTCAATTCCCAAATCATGCAAACAAAACTGATGTAAATTTCCCCCAAATAACAACTCCAAACAATTAAAAATCCAAATTTTATTTTCTCAAATATCTCGCAAATTGTAACAGATTTCAAAAAAGTCGACAATTTTATATACAAAATAAATGTGAATATGATTATACACTGATTTATTTATAAACTGTGTTATAGATGATTAACAACATGTGACACTTCAGAACATTTGATACTTAATTATGTTATACACATAACAAAGTGATGTGTCATATACATTAATTTAAGAAATAAAATCAACTTGATATATTAAAAGATATGTCGAAAGCAACAAAAAATGATGAAGATGTCCTTCAAGACTTTCTCCTATTCTTTGTATCAACTTATGTAGTTTTTTTTTTCAATTTCAACAATGGCATCATCCATGAATCTCGACCCAAAGCCCTTATAGGAGCTACCGACAACTCTTGATAAAATTTTAATGTTGAAACTATGCATTATACATTAATTTAAGAACGAAACAATTAGATACAATAAACAATTGAACCCATGTGTATCATAAAAAAATTATCATAAAAAAATAAATTTGATTAGTTGAAACAAAATAAATGATGAATAAAACTACTATACTTTTTTTTTCTCTATATCAATTCCCGTAGCTTTTTTTTTCACTTAAAACAATGTTGTCACCCATGGATCTCAACCCAAAATCTTTACCAGATCTAACAACAACTCAACATTTTCCCCTTTTTGGGCATTTTTCCACATTAGATTATGAAATTGAAGATGCATCCCTCATCGACTAAGTTTATAAATGAAAAGCTAAAAAATAAAAAATAAAAAATCGATACCTAATGAAGTGGAAAAAAATCGAAGAAGAAGAACTACCTCTTCAATAACTTGTCCTTATAAATTCAAAAATATAGTGATAAGAATATATGGTGATACCATGGAGTTATTTTACGTGTGAAAAAAGGAAAAAAATATCTTGGGTTAACAGTTTACAGTGACTGATGAGTCCTTAGATTTGACATATTTCGGGCCTTATTTTAATGAAAATAGTGTCCTCAGCTCATTCTATCTCATATCTGATGATAACTCTAAAGTTCCAGGTTTTTGATGTTTTAGTGTAAGCATGGACACTTAAGCGCAAAAGGAAATAAAAAGGATGAAAAGATATGAAGTTGAATCCTGAGGATCGCCAAGTATACTTGGCGATTAGCCGAAAAAGATGCATTTCGCCCTTTGTTCCAGCAAGCGAAGCCTTGAAGTAAATGGATCAAAACGCGATAAAAAGGAGTAGTCAGCGCTTCGCCGAGTAGTTTCGCGAAGTAGAAATTTTTTGCCCAATGATCCAGAACGCATATACAATGAAGGCAAAGCACAAACGACGATGAACTATAATATGGGAGAATCGCCAAACTTCTCGGCGATTCATGACTAACTTCGCCAAATGGATTCGCATAACTTAATGTGAAAGCTATAAATACTAGTTGTAGGTGATATTGTAAAGGGTCCGAAGTATTTTTCTCTCAAGTTTGGAGAGGGTTTTTTGTGGAAGACTTGAAGAAAGGAGCTCTTCTTCCTTTTATCGGAAGTGGGTCTTCTCCATTCTTCTTCCTTTGCTCATATTAAGGTTTAGTTTCTTATACCCATTTGAGTTCTTTTTAATTTGGGTGTATTTGGTTATTGCTTAATGTGTTGCTAAAAACCCCATTCTTGGGGTGTGATTTAGCAAATATGTGTTGATATTATTGTTGGATCTTGCTTGCTGATACATTAGATGCATTGTAACGGTGATTTCACCTAGTGATTGTAGTTTAATTTAATAGGGTTTGTAGCTGCAAATACAAAACCGCCCATGTATTTTGGCTTGCTCGAGAGAGGTCACGAAACCAAGATCACTAGATTAATGGCCTAAGGAGTGGGGCGACATGAGGTTCAGCCCTAGAGGTGAACCCTAGTCCCATATCCTAGCACTCATCATCGGAAGAGCGGGTGTGGGTAAGGCATAGGTTGGTCTTCATTAGACGAGTTGGTTTCCGAGAAGAACCCATTTGATATGGGGTAAGTTGTCCGAGAAGGAATTTACTTTCTCCTGAAACTTAGCCTAGTCATCATTGTCTTGTTAATTTCCTATGAAAACATGTACCCTACGATTTATTTCTAACATATATTGCGCTAACACCCCAAGAACATCTCTCCATACTTAATTCCCCTTTGTTTTAAGTTCTTTTGCTAATCGCGACAAACCCTTTTGATATTCGACACTTTGGTGTTGCAAACTAAAAGTTACTTTGCTTTGATTAGATAATTTCTCAAAGTAATACTAACCAGAACGGAAATTCTAGTTTAACTACTATTTTCACTACCACTCCCTTGGGACACGATTCCAACCCTTGAATGGATTACTATATTCACTTTGATTCATAGACACTCAGACTATAGGCTAGTGTCGTTGATCACGATCATAGAAGAAGCATGAAAATGGCGTTGTTGCCGGGCAGTGGTGTTATGTGAAGATGTAGTTCACTGTAGTTTTGTTCTTTTTAGTGTAGTTTACTAATTTTACTTTTGATCTTGTTTTTCTTTGTTTTGTGTTTGTGTGTTAAGGTCCTCTGAGCATGACAGAGGGAAGGGGTGGGAAGACAGTTGAGGCAGATCACGAAGTGGAGGATGACTTCACATTAGATACACTGGTATCACAACTACATGACTTGACAACCAAAATATCTTAGGTGGAAAACTAGTGCAAACGCCAAGGTAGGAACGTACCTCCCCACACACAGAAGAAGTCTAGAGAAGATGAAAAAAGTTGTGTAAGGACACACTTCAAATCATTCTGCAAAAGATCACCGATCAAGATCAAGTGTTGGATGAAATGAGAGAGAATTTTGAAGTGTTAAACCAATTGATTGGATCTCACTCTAGATCAGTCCAGTACACCAGATCATTCCTTCCATGCCTCAGCTCCACTCTGACGGTATATTAGAGTTATTTAGTGACATTAGATCTAACTCCAATATTAGAGAGTATGGAAAGAACTACATCGAACCACGACGTTAAATAAGGCGCTTCTTCGGATGCAACCCAAGGTCATAATTGTCGCAGGTCAAAATGAGGAAAGTGTCGAAAATCTCAGGATTGCAAGAAGAAGGTCCATTCCGCGAGACGCCAAAAAGGTTGGTGAGCCTAGCTGAATTCCGTCGTTTGTCTTAATGCAAGAATATTGTAGATCCTATAAAACTCGGAGAACTAAAAAAAACAGATAGGTGCACTGCCAACGTGTTAGGCGATCTTGATATAGATCGCCGATCTCGTCCCTCAAAACTAAAGATTTTGACAAAAGAGCGAGATAATAGAACGCTTGGTGCATTGCCGAGTGGTTCAGTAAAATAGACTAACTTCACCAAATATACGAGGATTAAACGTTTATATAAGGGCCAAAGGTCAATTTTTTGAATCTCTGACTTCCCCTCGTTTCAAACTCTCCAAAATCACACCAAAGGTATTATTTTCGTAGATTTATGTCGTTAATTAGTATTTTAGTTTGTGAATAGTGATTGGGAATGGATTTCTTTGCTGCCTAGCTGTATAAAAAGATATTTGATCAGCATCAAAGGTTGGTCCTTAAAACCCCAAATTTATTTTCGACATTTTTGCAGTCATTTGCAATTATAGTATCAGGATGACGTGTGTTTGGCCTCTTCATTAGGATAGGTTGTCCGAATGCTAGTTATAATTTGATTTTTTTTTGTGAAACGCTTAAATATTCGAATACCTTGGTGTTTATGCTTTGTATTGATTGAAATTGTAATGGGTGTTACTTAGTGATTGTAATATTATTTGGGTTCCCACAAGCACCTAGTGCTCCCCAGCCATGACTACTAAACAGATTGAAGGGTGATGGGGTCCTGACCATTACAGAGGAGAAACTTCTATCGACTGAAGTATATGACAGACATCCTGATGTTCTCTCTACCCTTTGCTTCCACGAGTTTGAGCAGTTAATGAGGCCTCGAGGCGCATACATCCCTACTTGGGTAAGAGAATACGAAGCCTATGGAGCACTGGTGCCTAAGAACAAAAGAAGGCGAGTGAGTTCAGACTATTGAGATCTATTATAGTCAGAACCAAGAAGGTGTATTTCTACAATGAGCACATAAATGTTGTGATGGGAAGGCCACTACACGTGATACGTCCTTATGAGGGCTTGCCTCATATTGCATCACTAGATGACCATAAGGTGTGGTTGGGGCCCATGATTTCAGAGAACACCAACAGATGGATTAGGCTTGGAGATAGAATTAAGAATAAGAATCAGAACGTGGCTGCCAGATTTAGGTTCAGTTTCATCAGCAACACTATCATGCCCTCCTAGAACGTGTTCGTTCTGCGTCTTCCTAAAGCAGCCTACCATGGTTGCATCATGCACCAACGGAGCATTGATCTAGGTCTAATGATCTTACAAATGGCCATAAGGACCAAACAGAACCAGACATCCCTGTTATTTGCTTTTTTGGTTACAAGGTCCTCCATAATGTGTGGTATCATAACAACAATTTCAGCCAAAATTGAAATATTTTTCAGACCCTTTTCCATAATTAATATTGATAAATGTATGTATTTACTTTCATACTTGTATCCCTTTGTAAATAGTTGTACCCCAGAGATCAAAATTGTTTAACATAAATAGAGACTCACGTTCGTTTAACAATATTTGTATTCAATATTAATGTATTTTACTTTTATATTTGTATCTGTGTAAATAATTATATATCATTGATCAAAATTTTATTACATAAATGCCTATGTATTTGTATCTTTATCAAATATGTTTACAAATACACTATAATTATCATAACTTTGTACTTCAAACAACCACTTATAATATACACTATAATTATCATAGTTTTTCCAATAATGGATATGAAAAAACAAAAACAACCAGCCAAACACTTTTTCAAAACGTTTCTTTTTTTGGTTGTGGATAAAATATTTATTAAAACGGTGACAAATATAATATTTATCAAAAGGATTCTTCGATTGCATTAAACATTACAAAAAAAAAAAAAGAACACACATACACACACACACACAACACACACACACACACACACGCGCGCGTGAGCACACACGCGCGTGAGCACACACGCACACACACGCGCACACACGCGCACACACGCGCGCACACGCACGCACACGCACGCGCGCGCACACACACACACACGCACACGCACGCGCACGCGCACGCGCGCACACACACGCACGCACACGCACACGCACACGCACACGCACACGCACGCGCACGCTCACACGCACGCGCGCACGCACGCACACACACACACATATATATATTATTATTTTTCATTCAAACAAATTAAAATTAAAACTAGCCAGCAAAAAAATGCTCCCACTTAGTTCATAGCTGGTACAATTTACAATTATCAAATCTTTCCATAGCCATTTTTGAATCAATGGAACGTTAGAAATATGTAATTGATATTTGACTAAGAAGGGGGGGATTGGCGCCCTAGTCGTTTACTTTTGAAATTGTAATTTACGAGAATTTAAGTGATATCTTCAAATATTCTTTCTGTGATTTTTTTCCTTTCTATTATTAAATAATTGTATATTTCAATTTAAACAAATAAAAAATAAAAAAATCAGAAGAATAACTGAATGAAATTGTGACATTTTAAATTTAAATATTGAAAATGTTAACAAGATGTTTTATTAAATGCTAAAGTATTGACTTTTTTTAAATTTTTCCCCAAAGAAATAATTTCTTTGCGCCTAAACTCAACTTGATCTACCAAAAATACCTTAAACCCTTCTCTTGCTCTGACTCAGGGACGTCAAAGTAGGCTTAGCCTATGAGGCCGACCCAACCTCACCCATCATTGGGGTAGGGTTGAGCTAGGATTTTTTAATCTCATTTAAAACTAGGGCTTATAAGCTCGGCCCATACAAGTCATTGACCCTTGAGGCTTGAGTTGGGTCGGGCTGGGCCGGCGTCAACACATGGGCCTGAACTGTTCATTTAAAGGTAACTTACAACAATCTCACTAGTATATAAGTTAATTACTTATATTTAATTTATGTTGTTATAGTACGAATCTTCTCACATTTTGGTACATGTAGATACTTATATTTTGAGAAAAATAAACTTAAAATTAGGTTAATTTGTTCTAGATACACTCTATCCTAGTGGATTCACATGTATCTAGAATACATCGATAAATTTACACCCTCGCCTCCCTTCCATCTCACTCATCACTCTCTTATCTTGCTAGCGTATATGAAATATACACACAAAATACATGTATCTCGTGTATCTAGTATCCTTGGTACATGCTAAACACACTAGATTTTTTGCTAGTGTTATTGAAACAACACCATTATTTGTCATATTTCAATTTGAAAATCTCCTCATTTCTTGACGTTATAGAATTTTAAGATTTAAAAGAAAAATATGAAAAAAAAAGAAATAAAAAAACCCGCTCCAGCCCTTGGTGCTTCTACGGTTGGGTTGAAATTTTTAGGCCCTTCTAAATGAAGGGTCAGCTCGTCTTAGCTCATCAAATTCTTTGGCCCGTGAGACTTTGGTCGAGTGGGACTGGGCCTGCCCTTTTTGAGAAATCTACTCTTACCTCCATCATGTTGACCCTCCAAAGAGTTGATGAAAACCTAAGCCTATCTTGCCAGTCATCTACCTCACCCCGAGAATCGGCAAGATTTTACGCTCAGATCGCTGCTACCCCCTATCAGTCATATCTGAACATCAATAGTGCTCTAGCTTCTCTAAAATGACTGAATTCAAACATTCACATTTCCAAATCTCTTGAAACACCATATACAATTCAAAATCTACAATTGAGATTCAAATGTTAGGTTTGTATTTTATCGCTTCTTCCTGTTCATCTTATCTTCGTTGTCTCTCAATCTATTCAAAAAAGTGATTCCCTAGTTTTATTGTTATTTTTTAGTTCGAGCAGGCCATATTTCAAACAAACAGAGCCGTGGTTTTTTCGCTATAAAAAGTGCTCTTAAACATTCTCAAAACAACTTCCTTTGGAAAATCTGTCTAGAGGGAGTCGATAGCGGAGTAAAAGATTCGAAAGCACGAGTGTGCTGCCCTAGAGAAGGTCTGTATTTCTCCTCTATCATCTTATTTAATTGATAGAGCAAAAGTAGTCTTTTGAATCTATTGCAACTTGTTTAATTTTTGTTTCAAGTATTTGTTAAAATATGTTTTTAGTATGTTAAATGACTAATCGTAAAAGAAAAATTATTGGTTCATCAAATCGTCGCATACATGATGAATTTTGTTGCTTATCGAATTTCTATTTTTGAAACTAGTTAGAATCTGCTTTACTCTTGTTCTGCTTCAAAATCAGCACCTAAAATTCGCTAAACTTACCTTTAGTTTTTTCTGTTTAACATTCCTAAAAACATTGTTTTGTTTGTTTAAGGGATTGCAAAAATTCTTCTTTCTTTTTTTAAACTTTGTGCCAAGTCACAATTTTGAGATTATGAAACCTTAAATGATAATTATAACAATTTTGAGATTATGTTATATGTCCAAAGATATTGAATTTTTTAGAAAGATTTTTCTAGAAAGAAACCTTTTCAGATATTTTTTATTTTCACGAAATATGGGAACATGTTTCATTAAGACTTCAATAGACACTTTTATGTTTTTTCTTGAACTCCCTCTTTTCTTTCAAATATGAAAATTTAATGCATTTCGTTTAATTTTTTCAAACAAAATGTTTCAAACTCATGAATGAATTTTCTTTTAATTGACCCTGTTTTAAGTTGGGAAAGTCATTTATTGTTCTTGCTTGAAATTAATATTTTTGATTAATTTTATTACTTAAGTTAGCTAGTCACGATATTACTTTTATCTTTCTAAAACCAAATAGCACCTAGTTATGATAGATATTTTAAATTCTATAGTTATTTCAAAACCATTTTTAAATTTAACATAAGTTTGATCCGTAATCATTGTTAACGGATCTTAAAGGATATTTAATGTATTCCCATTAGGATAACTAGAAACCTTACCTAGTATCACATAAGTTAACTAACCATTTATTGGAGTTAATGTTAGCATTACATTAGTTACATATTTAGGTGTCCTAATTTACCGTAAAAATAATTAGGTGGCGACTCCTTAAGTAAATAAATTTAGGAATCACCAATTTTTTGTACACTATTTGATGAAAGTTAAAATGGGGTATAACAAGGGTACTTTCAGTTTCTTTTCAGTTGAGCTATTTATTTATTCCATTTGGTTTTATTACATAGCGTGCATTCCGTGTACTAATGTCATTTATCGTTGCACCTTTTATAATGCAGTTTCAGGAAATCATAATAGCAAACGTTCAATAAAATCTCTTTTCATCGGCAGTTGATGAGACCCAACTTGCTTCTGTACTGACATGCTACAACTAATCAAGATTTTATAGGTAATATCGCCCCTTCTGTGATTCCTTTGCTGGTTTGTACCAATGTTGTCTTTGCTTCAAAATGAGCTTAGCTTAAAAATATTGTGTTTGCATGTGTATGGTGAG
>NC_028640.1:22811323-22813777 GCF_001406875.1 Solanum pennellii
GGGGGGGAGGGGGAGGGAAGGGGTGTTTAGGAATTGAAGTAGAATAAAAAGTACCTAAAAGACAGGAAAATGCAGCTAATAATATGATTAGATCGACATGTGCCCCGTTGTGTGAATGATGCTTGGAGGGCTATCCAAGTCAGAGGTCAACATGAGATACATGGAGTGGTGGAAGGACCCAAACGTTGTGTCAGACGATGCAGTTAAGCGTGTAACCAAGGGAAAAGATTCTAAAACTCATGGAAGCATACCAAGGCTGTCAGGAGGACACTACGAAAGGTTGAATGCCTCTGTACGTTGTGAATTTGTACAGAAATGTGATAAGGTTAGAACAAAGGGAAGTCACAGTCAACCTTCTTCAGCTTTAAATAATGGTGTTGGAAAAAATACTACAATTTGATATTAGATTAGAATTATAAAGTAGTAAATAGTTTATCACAAACAGTTTGTGGTGGCAAGCCACTACCTTGAAAGAAATTTCAGTCCGACTCTGGTGCAAATCATTATAGCCGGTCGCTCTCCAAAGTTCTGCAGTTACTCTCAAACACTTGCACTTGTGACTGATAGTTTGAAGTTGCACAAAAACAATTCCTCATAAATCCACAATAGGGAAGAATAATTATTTAAGCCAATAAAAGAATTAGTGAAGGAGATGGTAAATAAAATAATTGACTTTCGTTTTTCTTTGTATTTAGCTCTCAAATGATACTCAACCAGAAAAATCATTTACATTTTCACTCATCAAAAGAATATAAGAAAGTAACGTATAATAGATATACTCTTACTTTAATGACAAATTTGTCATAATACAAAAGTAACTTCAAGTCTTGTGAATACTTACTATATTTTCTTACAAAGTTACAAGAAACAGACACTTGGGATGAATGTGATCATCCTTGTGGAAGTAACTATCCTATCTCACATATAATAATGACTTGACAATGTTCAGATAGATTAATTACAGAGACTTAAAATATGTGACCTATCCTTTGCACAATAGAAAAGAAATATTATCCACAATCCCCCACTAATGCAAAGATAAAGAAAAGAATAATTCATGGGCAAAAGAAAGGAACATGTATTTAAGTATCAATATCTTTCAATTTGAATTATCACGTAGTGAAATGAGGCGACAAAACATATCGACAAAGTAAAGTACTCTTTAAATACATGGACATAAGTCGAGATCCCCACATCACATACCATATCCTTGATTTTATACAAACTCCGTGATCCAATAAAGTACTTTTATGGTCATCCACACACACCTTGGGTCTTATGAGTTCTGTAGAGATATGACCCAAGCCTTTCATAAAAGGTGACCACACCTTTACACTCATATAGGTGATTCCATCAAGTCTATCTCAAATAGATCACCTTAAATCTATAGAATCATTAAGATAAAATAAGTTCAACCTTTAAAACATTGCCTCATGCCATAGGGTGATAGGGATATAAAATGTCGTGTATTTTGAGATCTAAAGGATCCACCACACTACCTCAATCAATGGGCTTTACCTCAATCCCCTCGAAGTTTCAAAAATTATTTTCCTTGTCAAGCCCTTGGTTATAGAATTCACCAAATTTGTTTTAGACCTTTACATATTCCAAGGAAATAACACCCAGTTTCAACAACTGTTTAACTGCATGTCTGATGTGAATGTCTTCTTTTCCATTGCACACACAATTTTTGGCTATTACAAAGAGGCGAACCCAGGATTTGAAGATAACAGGTGCACCTCTAAGAGTGGCTCAAGGGTAAGGCTATGAGTGACTTAAGAGTAAGGTTAGTGGAGCATCCTGCTTACTCCTTATGGTGTCGAAAATTTTGAGGCCCCAATAAATTTTAATAGTGAATTTTATTATTTTATTTCACTTTAATCAGTAATGAACATTGTAGTTAAAGAAATTAAGAAAAGAACAATCAACTTTTTATCAAAAATATATTAGCACTTTGAATAAACAACTCAAATCTTCATATTAATAAATAAATTTCTCAAAGATCCTGTTTAGATTGCAAATCAAATTCATCTATAAAACGCATAAAATTGTCTCTAAATCAAGAAATTGGTTGAGAAGAATTATGTTTAAGAAAAAATCTATCCATTTTAAATCACAAGAATCAACAACGAATCTCACAAAAAAATACGCTTATAAAGAAGAACTTACCAATTTATACAAGATAATGGGAGCAGGACTGTAATTATACGGTGAATAATACTTCTAAGCTAGATTTTCTAGGAGTCTTATATTTTGTTTAGAATTGTGTTAGGAAAAGTTAGTTTAATGTGGTGGGACCTTTATTTGTTTTTAAATTCAATCAATTAAAGAGAAAAAGCTGAATTTGAAGTTAAAAAAATATTAGCTTCAGTGGGATTCAATCTCGGGCGCGTTCGCTTCAGAGAGGAAACTTCAACCAATGCATCTGCAACAACTTTTTGTTCTTAGGGTGCA
>NC_028640.1:22814183-22820598 GCF_001406875.1 Solanum pennellii
TATATATATATATATATATATATATATATATATATTATCAGTTTACTAACTATCTATACATATACATACGAATTTTTTTCAAAAGTTATCGGGTTCACGTGCACACTCGCGGATGCATATGGGTCCTCCCCTGCTATTATAGTTGTTGTATGTGAGTCACAATGAAGAGAGACGGGTGAAACTTGTGCTTCCCATACTAGAATATCCGCCAAAAGATTTCTCAACCACTTAGATTCTTGCCCTGCCAACTCGAGAGCAATGATTTAAGATTCAATGGTAGAACGTTCTATACAAGTTTATTTGGAAGATTTCCACAAAAAGCACATGCACCAAAGTAAATATATAGCCACTGGTGGAGCTAACTTCATCATTTTCAATTAACCACTTTGCGTCATAAAATCCATCTGAAAGAATGTGAAAATTATTAAAATTCAAATACTAATCAATTTTACCTTTTAATACCTTAGCGAGCAATGAATAAACTTCAAACATTCACAAATAGGATTATGAGTATCTCTACCCAATCTACTAATAACATAAGCTATATTAGGCCAGTACCATTCATGGTAAACATTGTTGTCACGCCTAGAAGCTACCCCCAAGATATAAAAATATGACCTAGGAACACGGGTGACCCGAAGCTTACCTTGTTGGCATATCATAACCATACTTAAAGATAAACTGAAACAAAAAATACTGTGCGGAAGCTAAATCGTCATGTAAACTGAAATGGAGGGGATTACCCATAAACTATATGAATAGATGCAAAACTTAGAGTTTAACAAGAACTGAAAGGTCAAACTCAAATGCTACAGCTAAATCTAAGTATGTTTGAAATAAATCCTCTACTGACTAGAAATGATAGGACATGCCCCAACTAGATCTAGTAAAAACTTAAACTAAAGATTAAATGTGAAGGAAACATGTTTGTATTCCTTGGAGAATGAGGGGCTCATCACTGATACTACTGACCTAAAGATTAAGAACTTATCTATGTGTGATCTAGAAGCCGAGAACCTGAACCAACATCATGAGAAGATGTAGCGTAGAGTATGCGTCAGTACTTGAAAGGTACTGAGCATGCAGGTTAGAATAAAGTTAAACAATAAACATAACTTAACCAACTCATATAAGACAACAATGATATGAGATAATCGTGATATTATACTGAGAATACTGAACATGAACTAACTTAAGGCAATGACAAAGTTTATAACACGGAGAGACTGAACTTTTATTGTAGGTTATAACATGGTCAATGAAATAGAATCTAACAGTAAGGCAGATACATGTAACTGATATAAAACCATATGAGCTAAATGTGGAGTCCGATGTATACGCCCCATCGAGGACCCAATATGCCCGGTCAGAGGCATAGAGGAATTACTGACTTAATCACTAATATGTGATGCTCATAGAGGGGACTTATAAACCTACGGGGGCACGTAGTTCTGTACTATTCAGGTAAGATGAACCCTAGTCCACTAAGTATTAAGCTACTAATTAGAATGTATATAAGAAATTTTATGATTGAAATGTGAAGTACTGGATAGCTCAATTACCAACATGCAAACTTTGAGAATGCAACAAGTATGACTGATAATGTGATATTCGTAAACTGAAGCATGTATATATTAAATAACAGACCTAGCATGTGTAGTTCATAAACTAAAAGAACTACATGACTAGGGTTCTGAATTTCATAAAATATACTAAGCAATAACATGATAATGTGATTTAGATCATTCTAACAGCTAAAAACCCAACAATCTCTAACATTGAAGAAACCCAGGGTATAGATAATATTAAGGGAATCAAGATTTTGACTAAAACTGAGGGACCTAATGGGTGAGAGGAATCCACTCGTAAAATCCCGCATACCAAGTGAAGAAATTCACTGAGAAATCTTTCGATTTTAGGATTGGAACTGATGAAAACTCGATGCATTCTTAAACTAGGGATATTCGACTTTATCCTCTATTTTTCTCTAACTTTGATGAATATTTGGTTAACAATTGATTATGTTAGGTTTTAATAGTTTACTAGGCTAAAACTGATCGAAACTGCATAATTTAGGGGTCCAACACATGAGGAAAAGACCAAAAAACCCCTGACTTAAAATATGTTAAAGCCACTGACATGATGTATTGACGGGTCCGTGGATGGATCCATGATCCGTCCTGTCAGTCCTTTGATCTACTTCAGAGGATGGGTTCTGGGAGGTTCTGAGGCTCTCAACCTACATACTAATTGACTGTCTGTGTGGACTGATCCAAGATCCACCCTGCTAGTCTGTCGAACGACTTCAAAGGATGAGTTTTGGGAGGGGTTGCATTAGGTGAACCATGGGAGACTATACGAACCGTGGGTCAGCCTATGGTCGGTGGGTGGCAACCGTGGGTTTCACCTGCAACTTCTAAAAAGACCTGCATTTTGGCAGTTTTACCTTACGGAGTGTTACAATTATACTCCCAATTATTTTAGCATATTCACTTGGAGAAACACTAGATTTTGTATTATTTCTTGAGTGTATGTAAGGTTTTTGAGGGGTTCTTACTAGAACTACATCAAAGCAATGAATTATTTTCAACATCCTTTCAATGTGATGAGATTGACATAAAGAGAAACCATTAGCGCTTCTTTTGATTTTAACTCCCAAAATCACATTTGCTTCACCAAGGTCTTTCATTCCAAATTTAGAAGATAAAAAAATTCATAATCTCAATAATAACATTCACATAAGGACCAAATATTAATATGTCGTCTATATAAAACCATATAATCACACAATCTAAACCTATCATCTTAGAATAAACATTAGCATCAGATGAATTTAGAAAAAAAGTCATTATCCACTAATGCGATATTAAAATTTTCATAACACTGCTTAGTTGTTTGTTTTAGCCCATACAAGGATTTTCTCAATTTCATACTTTACCCTCTTGTCCGGGAACCAGAAAACCCTCAAGTTGGTTCATATCAATGTGTTGAAAGGCAGGGGTGTGAGGCGAGACTTTTTATATAGTACGGGATGAGGCGTAAGCCTCGTGACACGTGGCGTAAGTCCAATGAATCTACTGAGCGTAGTCCATGTATATTCAATATTATACTTTTATCACTAATAAAATAAGTAAAAATAAACCTTTCAATGATATATGATATTTGAGATAAGTATTAATAGTCAATAAAATAGAAAAAAAATATTATATTATTATTTGAGAAATATCATTTCACCAATAATAAAAATATAATGTAAAGTAAAAAAAAACTAAAAGAATAAATTTAAAATGTTCGGGCGTATGTTTTTACGCCCAGAACTTACGTTTTTATGTTCAGAGCTTACGCCTCAAATTTAAGGACTTATGCCTTATGGTCTACATTTTTAATTTACGTCCCATAGCATTCTTGGTACACCCTGCCCCAAGACTCGCCTAAGACTCGCTCCAAAAATGTTTTTGTTACCAGTCAATTTTGTTAGCCACCATATTTGTCTCAACAACTACACCTGTAATCACTCATCACCCTTAACAAGATGAACTTGAATTTCACTTTGCCCTTCCTTCTTTGAGTCCTGTCCTTTTCTTTGATTTCCACAAACAAAACAAGGACATTTAGTTTTTTTGAATTTGGCTCTCTGGCTTTTTAAATTGATTTTGGTTCATCATATGTTCCTTTTACAAGACTTTTTTCTATTTTCCTTTGAACATGTCTTTCACAACAATATCAAAAGATTCGACAAGATTAGCTATAGAAGAATTAAGAGAAAGTACTTCTATCTTATCTTTGAGATGGTTTGCCTCTTCAGTCCTCATATGACTAATAAGTTCTTGAAGAGTTAATTTTTTATTCTTATAATTCAATTGATTTCTATAATCACTCCAAGATGATGGGAATTTTTCAAGCAGAAAAGCCTGAAAAATCTATCACATGTTAATGTCCTTGTTGAGAACATCAACTGTCAAGTTTTCATATTTCTGAACTCGTTCCATTATTGTCTTATTATAAACTATTTGGAAATTAACCCACTGGCCGACAAGATATTTTTTATTCCTTGCATCGTCGGTACTAGTGTTTTAAAAAATGTTTTTGGGGTGAGTCCCAGGGTGACTCTCGGGGAAGGAAGTGCTAAAAATGTTTCTTGCGTAAATTAAAGACGTAGATCGATAATGCGTAAGTCCTAAAATTTGAGGTGTTAGTTTTATAATTTGAGGCGTAAGTCTCAAGTATAATAACGTAAGTCATGAGCATAAAAATGTATGCCTGAGAGAGTTTCATTTATTTTTAAACTTTATTTGGTTTAAACCATATTTTTATTATTGATGTAATGATATTTATCGTACAGTAATTATAATACTTTGTTTCTTCATTATTGATTATTATACTTATCTCAAATAAAAATCATAATATAATTTCCATATAGCATAGGTTATTTATAAAAAAATTATTTGTAAGATCATTGAAAGGTTTAATTATTCTTATTTTATTAGTAATAAAACTTTAAAATTGAATATACATGAGACTATGCCCCATATGGGACTTATGCGCTGTGTCTCGGGGGGTTACGTCCCACCTCTTATAGTATAAAACGCCTCGCCTCATGCCCCCGCATTTCAAAACAATGATCAACACCATATTTCTTTTCCAAACTATCCCATATTTCTTTAGCAGATTTAGAGGTAACAAATAAATCAAATAAATGATTAGTCTTATGTTTTAGCAAATGTCCTCTCAGAATTCTATTTTCTTTTCAAACTTCTTTTTAACAATATCATGAACAACCACAACATTTCTAGGATCAGCAGTGGTAAAAGAACTGCCTATTGAAGATTTTTTAAATAAAACATACTCAAGTTCTAATTTTACAATAAAAAAAAAGGTTTTGTAACAAGCGTTACAAATTATTTCCATCGAAAAGCTCAAGCTTTGAAAAATCAAGAATTTTTTTTTTCAAAAAAATAGCCATTTATCAATATTGTATGCAAGTAAAATCGCTTCCAAATTGTCGGAAAAAGATATTGGATTAGAATTATAAAGAAGTAAATATCTTATCACAAACATTGTGTAGTGGCAAGTTGCTGCCTTAAAAGCGATTTTGGCACGACTCTGGTGTAAGTCATTGTAGTAGGTCGCTCCTAAGGTTTCACAATCACTATCAAACACATGCACTCTGGCCGAAAGTTTGAAGTTGCACAAAAAAAATTGCCCAAAAATCCACAATCGGATGAATTATTATTTAAACCAATAAAAGAATTAGTGAAGGAGATAGTAAATGAAAGAGATGACTTTTTTTTCTTCTCTTTATTTAGCTCCTAAATGATAGTTCATAAATAGGAAAATCATTTATGTTTTCATCCATCAGAATGTAAGAAACTAAATATAATAAATGTTCCCTTTCTTCAATGACAAATTTGTAATAATACCAAAGTAATTTTTCAAGTCTATTGAATATGTCCTGTATTTTCTTACGAAGTTAAGAGACTTAGGGCCTGTTTGATTGACTTTTGGCTTATTACTTATAAACCAAAAGCCATAAGTTAGAATTTCTAACTTATTGTTTTTGGCTTATTTTTGTTATTTTGTCTTTAAAATAAGTGCTAATAAGCACTTGTTAACTTTACTCAAACACTTCAAAACTTCTTAAAAGCTATTTTAGCTTAAAAGCACCTAAAATAAGTCAAGCCAAACAATCACTTACACTTGAGATAAATGTGAACCAATTATTTTTGACTAATTAACTCTCCTATTTCACATATACTATTGACATAGCAATGTTCATATAGATTAATTACGGGGAGTTAAAAGATGTAACTTATCCTTTGCGTTAAAATAAAGGAATATTATCCACATGGAGTTCCCACCGAAAGGGATGCCTTGGTAGCTAGAATCAAAACAGTTAAATGGAAAATCTGAAGAATTAGATGTAGATGAGGCATATGTAATTAAATAAATTGGTGACACTAGAGAGCAAGGACAAAAATGACAAATTAGGTGGCTGTAAGCAAGGACAACAATGGTATATATAGTTAAACTCATATAGGAATGAAAGGGGACACAAGACGATTATGAGCATCAATAGAAAACATATAAGAAAGTTCATCAAAACTCATGCTAGCTAGAGAATTTGATCAGACTATTTTACATCACTGATAAGCACAAACCATAAATCCTAACACTTAGGGTTTGTTGGTATGAAGGAAAATGTTCACCATGGAAAATATTTTCCTAGAAAATGTTTTCCATGAAAACAAGTAAATTTATAATTTATTTTCTCATGTTTGGTTGATGAGTAGAAAACAATTTTAGGGAATGATTTTGTGTTTGATTTATGAATGAAAAATATTTTTGAGGAATATCTTTTAGTTTTACTAGAGTAGAAAATAATTTTTGAAAATATTTTTTAAAAACAAAGTTAATT
>NC_028640.1:22821349-22823283 GCF_001406875.1 Solanum pennellii
GGGGGGGGGGAGGTTGAGGGTAGGTGTGAAAAAATAAAAATTTGAAGTTGAAAATATCTTTAAAAACAAATTGGAAATTTATTTTGGGAGGTGGAGTGGGGTTGGGTGGGAAGGTCAAGGGTAAGGGTGAAAAAAAATTAAAATTTGAAGTTGAAAATATTTTTTAAAAACAAACTTAATTTTGTTTTTTTTGGGTGGGGGGTAGGGGGTGGTGTCGAGGGTAGGAGTGAAAAAATGAAAAATTTGAAATTGAAGTTGGATGACAATTTTAGAAAATGTTTTCCTTCATATCAAACACGCCTTTAAACCCCTAAATAAAACTACCGGTGGGAAATACGAGCAACTATCACTGTAATGTCATCAGTCTTTCCACCAAACACCATCTTTGCCAACTTTGAGGCAGTCTATGGCAAACGGTGTATAAAATTTTTATTTATTTAATTCTACAGTGCATATTCTGCAATCTTTCGTGATAAAATCTTCAAAAATGTTCCCAGTTCGTGCAAATCAACTAACCCATCTCAATATAAATAAATTGTGCTTCTTCCCCGAGAGGCGCTATGTTAGATTTTTGTATGCAAAAGAGACAGTGACCATCTTCAAGATGAAGATGGCTGTTGGATCGTTTTACATACAAAAATCTGACAAAGTTCCTCTTGGGGAAGATGCACATTTTATTTGTATAGAGGAAGAAATCATAGTTGTAGCGGATGGCATTGGTGGATGGGCGAAAAAGGGTATCGATTCTGGAGAATATTTGAGAGAGTTGGTTAAAAATGATGAATTATCGATTCACAAGTAGAAATATCAAATGAACGAAATTCAACCAAAAGAAGGTTCTCAAGTGAGGCTTATTTTAACACAAAACGTCAAGCTTCGTCAACAACTTGTTTTTTGACTTTAATGCGTGATGTTGTACAAAAAGTCAACCTTGGAGACATCGGATTTGTTTCTATTAGAGACGGAGTAATAGTTTACAAATTGGAAATTCAACAAAAAAGGATTAGATTATCCTTTTCAAATAGGGAACGGTGTTAAATTTGATTATTCAATTGTGGCACAAGAAATTAATGTTACAGTAAGAACATGGGATGTGATAGTGATCCCTACAGATGAATTGTTCGATAATGTTCACAACAAAGAGTTGGAGAAATTAATACGCAATGGGCTAGCGGATTAGTGTGAAGTGGGAATATTTTGGAGAAATTTTTTATGTGGCTTAGAAGAATAATAGTCCTTAGTGAATATTTTACAAATATAAGGTAAATTTCTTGAAAGACCTTAGAGGAATAATAGTCCTTAGTGAATATGCACGACAACTGAGTTGGAGAAATTATCCATGTGGAAGGATTATATTGGAAGAACAATAGTCCTTAGTGGAATATTCTAGAAATATAGGGAGAATTTCTTAGAAAACCATAAAACATTTTATTTGAATGGAAAGTTCTTGATACCTTCTAGATGTAAAGAGAGTGTTAGAAAAGGGTCTTGTACATAAATTATATTTTCAAATTAGCTCCTAGAGGGGCACCCATTTGTAATGACATCAAGCAATAAAACCAATTCTTCCCAATCTTAATGAATCCAAAAACCTTCTTAAGTAATTCTTTTCTGGAAAATAATTATTTTCCTGTGTTTGAGTCGTCTTAAATGTTTGAAATTTTTTCCAAATCAAGAAAATAACTTTCCTTCTAAGAGTAAGAAAAACATTTTCCAAAACTTTATCATCCTTATAATTTTTTCCCTTACCCTACCCATAACCCATACCTGGCTCTCCACATTCAAAAGATAAATAAACTTTTTTAAATTTCAAATATATTTTTATCCCTACCCCTTAACCACCCCCCTTAAAAAAATTAAAAATTATTTTTAAAAATGTTTCAAATTTTAAGATATGTTTACCTCACCGAACCCCTACCTCCCCCCCCCCCCCC
>NC_028640.1:22823350-22859505 GCF_001406875.1 Solanum pennellii
ATCCATTAGAGTTATCCAACAATTAATTGGATTCATGTATTAGTGTTTCCAATGTGATAAGATTTCAAGGTCATATGAACCTTGATGATAACTATGTATAATTCCAAGGTGACCTTTGACTATGATATCTCAACACTATAAATAGAGATATCATTCACCATTGTATGACACACTTGAATAAGAAAATTCTCTCCTCTACCTTATACGTCTTGTCTTTTTCTTCTTACATTCTGAGATTTCTTTACAACACGTTATCAGCACGAAGTTGCTACTTGCAAAGGTATTATATAAATATTTTTATTTGATTCACATATTCTCTCATAATTTCATTATGTCGAATTTATCCAAACTTGAGTTTGTGGCATTAGATATTTCTGGAAAGAATTATCTTTCATGGGTACTCGATGCTGAGATTCACTTGGCTGCTAAAGGTCTTGATGCCACTATTACTCAGGGAAATGAAGCATCGAGTCAAGATAAGGCGAAGGCTATGATTTTCCTTCGTCATCATCTTGATGAGGGCCTGAAGATTGAATATCTGACGGTAAAAGATCCACTTGAATTGTGGACTGATTTAAAGGGGAGATATGACCACCTAAAGGCAACAGTGTTGCCAAGAGCTCGTTATGAGTGGATGCATTTACGGTTTCAAGATTTTAAGACCGTAATTGAATATAACTCTGTTGTATTCAGGATAACCTCCCAGTTGAAATTATGTGGGGAGACTATAAAAGATGAGGACATGTTGGAAAAGACACTTACTACTTTCCATGCCTCAAATGTGATATTGCAGCAACAATATCGTGAAAAGGGTTTTCAAAAATATTCTGAATTAATCTCATGTCTTTTGGTGGCTGAGCAACATAATGCTCTTTTAATGAAAAATCATGAAGCTCGTCCCACTGGAGCTGCTCCATTACCGGAGGCAAATGTGGTGGAAGCACGTGATCAATCTGAAGTAAAAAGAGATGATCATCGGGGATATAACAATGCACGTGGAAGTGGCAAAGATAAAAGACGATACACTAATCGTCAAGGTGGTGGTCATAATGAAATGGAGAACAACATGAGTTCTCAAAATAACCCCTCAAAAAGTTATTGTCGTCATTGTGGCATGAAAGGCCATTGGAAGAATGAATGTCGCACACATGAGTATTTTGTAAGGCTCTATCATAATTCCTTTAAAAAGAAAAGAAATAAAAGTGGTGCTTCCTCTTCCAATGCTCGAGCTAAGTCACATATGACTCTTAAAGATGATAATAAGCCGGGAACATCTCTGAAATATGATAAGGATGTTGAAGCAAATTTGGCTTTAAAGGATGATGTTTTTGATGGCCTTGGTGACATCACTCATATGGAAGTTGATGACTTCTTTGGAGATCAAAACTGATGTTTGATCTTTTAGCTGGGGAATGAAGTATGTTAATATTTTACTTATGTATTTTTAATTATTATGTTATTCATGTTGAAGTATTTAAATTTATGTTGTTAATTTTGTTTCTTCCTTTTTTTGATGTATTTTACTTTAATAAAAATTAATAGAAATCTCCAGTTGTCAGTTGGATTCAAGATGAGTAATGGAGATGTATGCCTTCTTGATAGTGCTACAACGCATACAATATTAAAAGAAAAGAAATACTTTTCTAATTTGCTTATGAAAATGGCATATGTCAACACAATATCAGGTAGTACAAAATTAATTGAGGGCTCTGGAAGAGCGACCTTATTACTACTTGGAGGGACAATATTAAGCATTAATAATGCATTATATTGTAGTAAGTCTCAAAGAAACTTATTAAGTTTCAAAGTTATTCGCCAAAATGGCTATCATGTTGAGACAGATAATGAAGGAAAAGTTGAATACCTTTACATTACTACAATTAATGTAGAGAAGAAAATTGTGCATGAAAAATTACCTGCATTTTCTTCTGGGTTGTACTATACAAGTATAAGTACAGTTGAATCACATGCCGTAGTAAGCAAAAGGTTTACTAATTTTAATGATTTTATCAGTTAGCATGACCGGTTGGGCCATCCCGGATTTAATATGATGCGCAAAATCATTGAGAATTCACATGGGCACACCTTAAAGAGCTCAAATATCATTCAATCAAAGGAATTCTCTTATGCTGCTTGTTCTCAAGGAAAGTTGATCATTAAAACATCAACAGTTAAGGTTGGAATTGAATCCCCTGCGTTTCTGGAACGTATACAGGGTGATATATGTGGACCAATTCAACCTGCATGTGGACCCTTTAAATATTATATGGTCTTGATAGATGCTTCTACAAGATGGTCACATGTGTGTTTATTATCAACTCGCAACATGGCTTTTGCGAGATTGCTGGCTCAAATAATAAGATTGAAAGCACAATTTCCAGACTATACAATAAAGACAATCCGTCTAGATAATGCTGGTGAGTTTACATCTCAGGCATTTAATGATTATTGTATGTCTACTGGTATAATAGTTGAACATCCAGTTGCGCATGTTCACACTCAAAACGGTCTAGCAGAATCATTGATTAAACGTCTGCAATTGATAGCTAGACCATTACTAATGAGAACAAAGTTATTTGTGTCTATGTGGGGGCATGCTATTTTGCATGCAGCAGCACTTGTGCGCATAAGGCCGACCAATTATCATGAATTCTCCCCATTACAATTGACTTTTGGTCAAGAGACAAATATTTCCCATCTTAGAGTTTTTGGATGTGCGGTGTATGTCCCAATTGCTCCACCACAACGCACAAAGATGGGGCCCCAAAGAAGGTTGGGGATATATGTCGGGTATGAATCTCCTTCAATCATAAAATATTTGGAGCCTATGACTTGAGATTTATTTAAGGCAAGATTTGCTGATTGTCATTTTGATGAATCAGTATACACAACATTAGGGGGAGAACATAAGTCGTTGGGAAAAGAGATAGATTGGAATTCATCATCTCTATCTCATCTGGATCCTCGAACAAACCAATATGAGCAAGAAGTTCAAAGAATAATTTATTTGCAGAACATTGCAAATCATCTACCAGATGCATTCACTAATCTTCCAAGGATTACTAAATCGCATATTCCAGCTGTTAATGCTCCAGTTCGAGTTGATATCCCGACGGGACAAATTGTTAAGGCAAATGAGTCTAGACCACATTTGAAGCGTGGTAGACCAATTGGTTCCAAGGATAAAAATCCTCGAAAGAGAAAAGGAATAAATGATCAAGATGATCATGGGTTGAAAGAAATTTCTCAAGATGAGACCCAAGTCATAACACATGATGATGGGGAGGTTCGAACTTCTGAAAACAATGAAATTTCAATTAATTATGTCTCGACAAGAAAGTTGTGGAACCGAAATAATGTTGTGATTGACAACATATTTGCCTATAATGTTGCTATTGAAATAATGCAACAAGATGAAGATTTTGAGCCAAAATCTGTTCACGAATGTAGACAGAGAAATGATTGGCCAAAATGGAAGGATGCAATTCAAGCTGAATTGGCTTCACTAGAAAAACGTGAAGTTTTTGGACCGATAATCCGAACACCTGAAGGTATCAAGCCAGTGGGGTACAAACGGGTTTTTGTATGAAAAAGAAATGAGGAAGGTGAAGTCATGAGATATAAGGCCCGACTCGTTGCTCAAGGTTTTCTTAAAGACCTGACATTGATTATATGGAGACATATTCTCCAGTGGTAGATGCAATTACCTTCAGATATCTCATAAATCTGGCAGTTCATGAAAAACTTGAAATAGTCTGATGGACGTTGTCACAGCCTATCTATATGGCTCGTTGGACCACAACATTTTCATGAAAATTCCTGAAGCATTCAAAGTGCCTGAAGCATACAAAGATTCAAGAGAAACTTGTTCAATAAAGCTTCAGAAATCTCTGTATAGATTGAAACAATCAGGAAGGATGTGGTACAATCGTCTGAGTGAATATTTGTTGAAGAAAGGGTACAAAAATGATCCGATTTGGCCCTGCATTTTTATTAAACAGTCGGGGTCTGAATTTGTAATAATAGCTGTGTATGTTGATGATTTGAACATCATTGGCACTTGTAAAGAGCTGTTAGAAGCTGTTGGGTGTCTGAAAAAAGAATTTGAAATTAAAGATCTCGGCAAGACAAAAATTTTTCTTGGCCTACAGATTGAGAATTTGTCAAATGGAATACTTGTTCATCAATCAATGTACACAGAAAAGATACTAAAGCATTTTTACATGGATACCTCACATCCATTGAGTACTCCAATGGTGGTAAGATCGCTTGACATCAATAGAGATCCATTTCGACCTCAAGAGAATGATGAAGAGCTTCTTGGTGATGAAACTCCTTACCTTAGTGCGATTGGGGCACTAATGTACCTTGCTAACAATACTCGACCAGATATCTGTTTTGCAGTAAGTCTTCTGGAAAGATTCAGTTCCTCCCCAACAAAAAGACATTGGAATGGTGTTAAACACATGCTTCGATATCTTCGGGGGACCATGGACATGGGTTTATTCTATTCCAATGAATCCAAGTCAAAACTGATTGGTTACGCAGATGCAGGATATTTATCTGATCCGCATAAAGCTCGATCACAAACAGGCTATTTATTTACATGTGGAGACACGACAATATCTTGGCGATCAATGAAGCAAACGTTGGTAGCCACTTCTTCAAATCATGCAGAAATAATAGCCACCATGAAGCAAGTCTTGAGTGCGTCTGGTTGAGATCAATAACCCATCATATTCAGGAAATGTGTGGTTTTTCTTTGAAAAAGAATATACCGACCACAATGTACGAAGATAATGCTGCATGTATAGCTCAATTGAAAGGAGGATACATCAAAGGAGACTGGACAAAGCATATCTCACCAAAGTTCTTTTTCACACATGATCTTCAACAAAATGGTGAGATAGAAGTTCAACAAATTCGTTCAAGTGATAATCTTGCTGATTTATTCACTAAGGCATTGCCAACATCAACGTTTGAGAAGTTGAGATACAAGATTGGAATGCGCCGTCTCCGAGATATCAGGTAAAGTTTTCATCAGGGGGAGCAAAATACGCGTTGTACTCTTTTCCTTAACTATGGTTTTGTCCCAAGTTGGGTTTTCCTGGTAAGGTTTTTAACGAGGCAACATTCAAAGCGTATTATGAGATATGTGTACTCTTTTTCCTTCACTAGGCTTTTTCCTACTGGGTTTTTCCTAGTAAGGTTTTAACGAGGCACATAATCTACGGATATCCAAGGGGGAGTGTTGTAAATCCATTGTATATGTGGATGATCCATTAGAGTTATCCAACAATTAATTGGATTCATGTATTAGTGTTTCCAATGTGATAAGATTTCAAGGTTATATGAACTTTGATGATAACTATGTATAATTCCAAGGTGACCTTTGACTATGATATCTCAACACCATAAATAGAGATATCATTCACCATTGTATGACACACTTGAATAAGAAAATTCTCTCCTCTACCTTATACTTCTTGTCTTTTTCTTCTTACATTCTGAGCTTTCTTTACAACTGAAAAATATTTCAATTTTTTTGTTTTCTTACTCAACTCCCCCCGCCACCCTACCCGACAAATATTGTCACCCCCTCCCCCACCACCCCGTTAAATTATTTAAAATAATAATTTTGGTAAATATTTCAAATTTAAATTATTTTTATTTTTTACACCATCCCACCCATCCCATCTCAGTCTTTTTTTAACAAAAATTTGTTTTTGAAAAATATTCAATTTTATTTAAAAAAAAACATATTCATACCACCCCTACCCCATCCCCTCTACCTCCCAGCCCTGCCTTCCCCTCCCTCTCCCCATACCTAGGCCACCCCATCAAAAATATATTGAAGAATTTTTTTTTTTAAATTCCAGATTTTAAAAAAAATCATTTTTATGCCACCCCACCACTACACCCATCATCCCACGACCCCATCATTGTTTTAAAAAAAATATGTTTTTGAAAAAAAAATCATGGTTCATGTCCAGGGTCGAAAGTTTAGGTTAGATCTCCGGGTCGGATTTTACAAATGCCATCAGGGTTTTGTCCTAGTTTGGGTGTAGTTCCAAGATCAATTATCGAGGTTGATTTTTGGATATAAAGTTATTTTTATAAAGAGTAATTTCTAGTCTAAAGCTAAAAATAAAAGAGATTTTCTAAAAAATATTTTTCATTCACCAACAAAACATTAAAAACTATTTTCTAGAAAATATTATCAACGCAGCAACCGAACATGAGAAAATAAGTTAGAAATCCACTTGTTCTCCAAGAAAATATCCTCCTTCATACCAAATATACCCTTACTGTTTAAAGGATTACTTGATCTTGCGAGATCTCGAATAATTTGTGACTGAGTTGTAAGTGTCAAACAGTGTGCTTAGTTGAGGTCTAAGGTTGTGACATAGTTCTCCGTATTTTTCCCTAGTAGTTCTATTTATGGATTTAAGGTTTAGGATATTTGGTTTGTGCTTATTGATGATGTAAAATAAGTCTTATCAAATTCACTTACATGAGTTTTGATGAACTTTCTTATAATTTTTTGTTATTGATGCTCATAATCTTCTGGGGTCCCTTATTATTTATATATGTGCATAAATTTTAATTGAAATTATAATAAATCAGACTCAAATTTCTTATTGATTCATGAAGGCAGGGTTGTTTTTGTGTATATTCTTTATATGTATACGTTTGTATGTTAATTATTAGTTATGATTTAAAATTTTATTCAAAATTTTATGCATAAATGTTAGGATAGTAATGAAAAAAATCCGAGTTGAATAAGTTGTGTATGGATGAGAATATGATCAATGTTGAAGTGCGATGCAAGTATGTAATCTTATTGCAAATGCAGACCTTTTGGTTAGATCGCATTCCACGAAGTAGATTTTGGTCTTTTTCTCACAATGAGACAATGAATTGCATTTTTTTGCTGGAGAAACAAGGAGAGAGTTAACTAAAGATCTCAATTTATTCTTCCGTTATTGGTGAAAAAGATTAAGGAGTTAGAAGAATAATACAAGTGTGTTCTGATGCAGTTGGAACAACTTGATAATTCTAACATTAAGTCAATGGACATCGGACATTGAAATTCGAAAAAATAGAATATTTGTTTGGATGAAGTTGGCAATCTTCAAATTTGGTATGAAAATGCCAACATCAATTCAAATAAGAAATGTGGCGATGTAAAGGAAATTGGTGAATTGAAAGAGAATCATATGAATATAAAAGGGATGAAAAAGAAGATAAGAAGTTGTCAATTTTATGGGAAATTCCTTTTACGTTTGAAGATTTGTGTCTTTATTATATATGTTAGTTTCTAATCCAAGTACATAAGTTGAAACAAATGAAATGAAATTTTCATAGTATGATATGTAATAGAGCATAATTTTGTGTGGTATTGAATACCTTTATTTGATCTACCATAATGAAAATTTCAATTTGCTTGTGTCTGATTATTTTTACTTCTACGCTATTTTTTGGAATGAATGATTCATTAAGTTTAAGAGTTTTACCAAACTCGAAATTGTAAAAGGAGAAAATTGATAATACTACTAAAAAAAGAAGCTTCACAGAAACAACACAACGCATAATTGTAGGCCAACAAAAACAACTTCGATTCTGAAAGTGAACTAAAGAGAAAAACAAAGCTTCAACATTGCATAAATACTATAATTTCAGTATTATTTCATACATATAACAAAAAATAGGAAATAGTTGTTTATCCTTCAATAAATAAACAAAATAGTATCTTAGTGGCACCAAAACAGCACTAAACAAATACCACTGATATCAACATTATAGTCTCCATGAGTCTCACGGTTGTGAAGAAGAGGAAGTATTCGAGTTTCAAAGCTTTGATTGACCTCTAATATGTTGAAGCCTTTTCTTAGGATTGCTTGGTTCGCTTTCCACTTTAGTCCACTTGTTGGTTTCAGACCAACATCTCCAGTTACAACTACTAATCTATAGACTCTTTTTTGTCTAGTTCATAATATTTTGTTACTTGGTATTCCAAGCTACAAAAGTTTTAGCGAATTGAAGTATTAGAGAACAAACATTATCATGTTATTATAGAACAAACATTATGAATGCATCACAATACTCACAAAAAAAGTTGTGAAATCATTCTCAGCTTGAACTTACGCATTACAATTATTCTTGGATTTTTAAATTGTGTTATGTTTCATACCCCCTTACCTTTCCTCATAGTAGCACTTAATTTTGGTGCAACATTTGCATTCTTTCCTAGAACATGTGTTCTACTACCTTAAGAACATGTAAACAAATTTAAAGTGGATGAATAATGCCTCTTGCTCCACTTCCCATTACCCAACCTCTTCCTTTACCACGCCTATATTATCATGATAGGCCAGCACCCCTTGCACTTGCACCGCGCCTTAGTGATCTTGATACACTTGGTCTTTTGTTAGAAAGAAGTGCAGTGGTTCTAATTGCACCTCTTGATACAGTTTTATTTGCTTCATGCCTTGGTTATGTTGAAGCACTTGTTGGTGCAGTGTTTCTAGGTGTTCACCTAGATACACTTTCACTTGATCCATGCCTTGGTGAGTTGAATGTTCTGACCCTCCATGCTAGTTCCTCCATTTTCGATTGATTCAGCATTTAGAGATTCCCTATTGCTATCCCAAGTCATTACTAATTTTTTGAATGATATTCGGTTGTTGGGTTTTTCCTTTGAGTTTTGTGCAAGTTTTAATGTTTTCGAATTGGTGGAGTTTATAGGGTTGATTTCGATCAGAACTCTTGGAAAACACCCGCAAAGGACATTTACATAGTTTTGTTAGCTTCGAAACATCAAATTGAGTTCATATTGACCTTTCATATATATTCTAAGGCTTTCAATCACAATTCAGCCCTATTGTGGATTTTGGCTTAAAATAAGACTTGGGTGTGAGACCCACTTTTAATTGTGACAACCTTAGATAGATGTTTTGATGGTTTCATTGAGCCTCGAATGTCGTTTTAGAGTGGATAGCACATTTTGGTTTGTGTTGTTTGCACCTCAAATGAGTTCCAAGGTCCATTCAAAGTTTGGAGCTTTATTGTCCTTTAGCTCTTTTCTAGCAGCCGTGTTAGCGACCTATGAGGCACTTAAGTGATAAACCTTGAAAGAGAAGAGACCGCATTATCAGCCGACTACCTATGTTTAGGGCCTAGACATCGCCTTTGCGAAAGGTGCCTTTCCGAGTTGGGCCACTTTTGTGGCGAGCTGACCATATTAGCGGTGACTGTGTTAGCAGCAATTTGACCGCTTTAGCGGTCATCACTGATATTATATCTCCTATTTAAACTCATTTTCATAAAATCTTCTAATATGCAAACATGGATAAGTTGAGCTAGGAGCTTTAGTTTGGGTGATTCAAGTTGTGTTTCATTCAATATTGGTGTCGCTACACATTGAAGTGTTCGGGGGAAGTTAGGGGAGCATCATTTCTAGGTAGTTCTCTCCTCAAAGGGGCTCCCATATCTCTTTAATGTTGAATTAAATTGAATGTTCTTGTTTAGGCTGTTTTGGGCACCAAATTATGTCCCATTTCAGGACACATGCTCCGTAAGCTGATAAGGAAATTTTGATGGAGTCTATTTTAGGATTTTTAGTGTGGGCCCCACATTTCAAATCTGACTCAATTTTTGAGTCCTCTAATTAAAATGAATATAGTGTCTAAATGCCTGTATTTACGTGGTGATCAATAAATTAGTAGAGCATTATTATTCAGAGGCATTTCAAAAGTGGATAACTCTTGTGCGGTGGATTCAGACCATCCATGATAAGCTTCGAGGTAGGCTTTGATCTATTTTTTTATTTCGCATCTTAGATAAAACTTCCTTGTAGTTTGGATTAATTAGCATGTTTATCCATGTAAGGATTGATTCTTGTGGCATTAGGCTAGGATTGATATGTAGATGTATTTTATCGACCTTGTAGTTATAAGTTTCTCACTATAGGGCTTGTATTGGGTCATTTATCTGGTCTTAGTACTTGAGACCTTAGTGGCTCATTGTAGACATAGGCTTGCTTTAGATGTGCTCAATTGTAAACCAGAGTTTGGTGTACATATGTATGGTGTTGTTCTTTGAGTTGTTTTTATCTCCCTTTCTTGATGTAGAAGCTATTCTTGACTTCTTCTCTCAATGATTAGGGGTAGTCTTGTTGTAACTTATTTAGCTTGTATTTATATTGTTTTCCCTAGGACTTTGTTAGGGACCAGATGGATTCTAGGTTAGTACTCTTCTCCTTGGTAGCGTGGTAGGGTTGATATTAAATGTTGATGATGACATGCATTGTATTGGCTGCTCAATCTCATTTGTTTTGTAGTAGTATCCCCGTTCATGCATTTTTGCATCATTATCATATACGGAGAAGGGATATTTCACTTGGTTAGTATTCTAAAATCGTTTTAATGAATGTTGTACCTCTTGGGTCATTTTGATAAATTTATTTTTTTAGATTTTATGAGGCGTCGAGGATGTGATCAATTTCTACTTGAAACATTAGAGGCATCTGGGATGCACTCATTTTTTACTTCACTAGCCGACACGTTGATGTCCTTTCTAGCATGTTTTGTCTACTTATACCTATGGTACCACAATGAAGAAGACTTGTTTGTAAGACCTAGTTAGGACCCAGAAGTGTATACGGGCTTCACGTGTCCCGGTGTGTTCCATTATATATGAAGAGGGAGAGCATGAGTCCTACCTCGTTAGTGAGGATAGAGGGTAGATGTATACACTTTGTTACTTATGGTTACAAATAGTTTTACCGCAAATCTTGCATTGGTATTCATTACCTAGCACTAGTGTTATTAAATATTGGTTGCACCCTCTGATTTTATGGGTGCGGTTAGGTTACATTTGTTTCTTGAACCTTTTGGAGTTATGGGGTCAGTTAGGTTATTGTTTGATGATACTTTGTATTATTTTGATATTGATCCGTTAGTTGATAGGTTGTTGTCTAAATATTGTAGATGTTAGCGCTCCTGGACATGGGTTGATGACTCTTGAATCATAATTTTCTTGTGAATAGGTTATTGGCTTGCGTTTACCGGGACGTTCTTGACTCGGTTCCCTATTTTTTGAGTTCTTTTTCTTTTCTTATTACATGTCTATAATAGTATATATACTATTTAACTACTTGTGTTGTACCTTGCTTACTACTTGTTATTTATATTTGTATTTTTTGGAGCTTAGATGGTTAATGACTACTGAGTTCCATTTGATGGTGCTCATACTATACTTTTGCACTTTTCATATCATAATAGGAGTTCTTTCTATTGATTTGAAGTTCGCGCGGAGTAGCTTTTGGTGTTCGAAGAATAGTGTGAGCTCCTGGCATTCAGAATTATTTGTAACATCTCAAAAATTTCTAAGCTAAGTGTTAAACAATTATTTATATTCATATAAGGTCCTACCATGTGATTCTTAAATTGTGCTTAGGTTTTAAATAAATTTGAAGATTAGTTAAGGCCATAAGAACCCTCTAGCACAAAGTTGAGTTGAAAGTTTCGTTACCGTTGAGTTTTGATGTAAGATTTTACTTGGGTGAACTTCAAATGATAATATCTCTTATATCACATTAAAAGTCTATGAGTGTTATATACAACTCAATCAAGTTTGCATTACCTAGAGTTTAGAGTAAAAAGTTATGCTTGTTTCAATGAAATGCTGATAAGCTGCTACTACAAAGGGTAGAATGTTCCATAGGCGGTGGAGCCTTCTATGAATTCTTTATGTGATTGTTTTTCAAAAACATGATGCACATGTTCCAGGGTTATTTGGTCCTTTCCCAAGAATCTTTGCCCTATTTGAAGCCTTTTTTCTAAAGGAGTATATCATTGAACTAAATAGTTTTCCTTCCATCATTATCAATCTAAACGGTCGAAATTCTATGAAAACTCACGTAGAGTTCCTCTTATTCACCAAGAACCCTAAAATTTTCATGTCAAAAATTCAAGATACAACATGAAGCCTTCAATACAAGGTTTTCTCAAGTTCTTCCTTTCTAAGAACTCCATAAAAGATTATTTTTCTAAAGATCAAGTATTATGATTTCATGATCAAAGATTCACTTCAAGAAAACTAGTTTCTTCCTGAGGCTCGATAAAATCGAAGTCTCCACCAATGTTTTCAATCCAATAGCTTCATATTCAGATATGCAAGACTATTTATAGTGTTATGCTAAGTTCGTCCTCACATGCTACATCTAAATTCAGTTAGTAAAGAGATAGACTTAGGGTTCTACCCAATGTTCCGTGAATTTTATGTTTGGTTTGTCTTCCGTATTTTGAATTCTGGGTTTTCTAACCATTGAGATTATGACACTTTACGCATTTTTGATTCTTGAGTTGTTGTTCATGCTTATATTATCACATGAACCTTAGTCATTGAGATTTTGATGAAAGATTTTTTGTAAGTATTTACATGCATTTACTTAAAAATTTGAAGCGAGTTCAAGTATATTTTTAACCATTATTAATTTGAGAAGAGTTTTAAAGGAAAATTTATGGTCCCAAATGTATTAATTTGTATTGAGAAAAGAAGTACTATTTCAAGAAGAGCATAATAGTATTCACAAGCATTTCAGTCATTAAAGTAAAGCTCAACTAATTCTCAAAGAGGGACTTTGGACTATTAATTCAACCAAGTTAGTAATATTATATTAGCATTATTGGATATATTTTGAGTATAACATTGATCATCCATTGGATAAGAGTTGACATATATAACTCAAACCCTATCACCTATGCTGCCAACATAGATAGGATTGCATTGGAATTTGGATGAATCCTCACCTGCCTCAAGAAGAAGTTTTATATTAGTTGATCCATAATCTGAGTTATGTTTTATGCTCCAATAGAGTATATGGCGGATAAAGTGCGGTTGGAAATGGTCCATACAGATGTTTGGGGACCATCTCCAGTATCATCACTTGGAGGATCCAGATTCTATGTTACCTTCATTGATGATTCCAGCAGGAAGGTATGGGTTTACTTCTTGAAGCATAAGTCAGACGTGTTTGCAACTTTCAAGAAGTGGAAAGCTGAAGTGAAGAATCAGTCCGGTTTGAAAATCAAATGCCTAAGGTCTGATAATGGAGGAGAGTATGACAAATAAGAGTTCAAGGCATTCTGTGCAGCTGAGGGAATCAGATTGATGAGAATAGTTCCTGGTAAGGCAAGGCAGAATGGAATTGGTGAGAGGATGAACAAAACATTGAATGAGCGTGCAAGGAGTATGAAGATACACCGTGGGCTGCCCAAAACATTTTGGGCGGATGCTGTGAGCACAGCTGCCTACTTGATCAATAGGGGAGCATCAGGTCCTTAGGGTTCAAGATTCCATAGGAGGTGTGGACAGGAAAAGAACTTAAGTACTCACACACGAGGACTTTTGGTTGCACTGCTTATATTCATGTTGATCCAGAAAAGAGAGACAAGCTTGATGCCAAGGCTGTGAAGTGTTACTTCATAGACTATGATTCTTATTTGTTTGGTTACAGGTTTTGGGATAACAAGAACAGAAAGATCCTGAGACATTGTGACGTGAAATTTGATCAGTCTATCCTGTACAAGGACAGAGAGCAGAAGGTTCTAGAGATTAAAAGCAAGTGGGAGTTGAGGTTGAGTTGGAGAAGAGTAACCCCAGAGATGTTGAAGCAGATACTCAACCAAATCTTACTGAAGAATCTGAAGTGGAGCAAGTTACACCTGAGAAGGTGTTAAGGAGATCATCCAAAACCATCAGAGCACCAGATAGGTATTCACCTTTATTACACTATATATTGCTGTCTTATGAGGGGGAACCATAGTCTTTTGATGAGGCCCTACAGGGGGAGGATTTGATCAAGTGGGAGCAAGCCATGGATGATGAGATGAGGTCACTTGAGAAGACAACACATGGGTTTTGACTGAGTTACCTGCAAGGAAGAAAGCTTTGCTGAACAAGTGGGTGTTCAGAATCAAGACTAAACCAGATGGTAAAAGAAGGTTCAAGGCCCGTTTAGTGGTTAAAGGATATTCACAAAGGAAAGGTATTGATTAAGCTGAAATATTTCTCTTGTTGTGAAGTTAACCTCTATTCGAATTCTGTTGAGTATTGTTGCATCGGAGAATTTACATCTTGAGCAAATGGATGTAAAGACAACATTTTTACATGGAGATCTGGACAACGAGATCTATATGCATCAATTGGAAGGATTTATGGTTCCAGGCAAGGAACACATGGTGTGGAAGCTCACCAGGAGCTTGTATGGACTAAAGCAAGCACCAAGGCAGTGGTACAAGAAGTTTGACTCCTTCATGACCAAGAG
Source organism: Solanum pennellii (assembly GCF_001406875.1). Classification (NCBI taxonomy): domain Eukaryota; kingdom Viridiplantae; phylum Streptophyta; class Magnoliopsida; order Solanales; family Solanaceae; genus Solanum; species Solanum pennellii. The sequence continues at coordinate 22,837,683 of NC_028640.1, forward strand.
TGAATTCTTCAAAGCTGAAAAGGATCCGTGTAGTTACTTCAAGGAATACACTGATTCATATGTCTTTCTACTCTTGTATGTGGATGATATGTTCATTGCAATATCTAGTATGAGGGAGATTAATAATCTGAAGACAAGGTTGTTTGTAGCGTTTGAGATGAAACATTTGGTCCAGCGAAGCAGATTATGGGGACAAGGATTTCTCGGGATAGATCTGCTGGCACTTTAAATATATCTCAGGAGTTGTACATTGAGAAGATGTTGAGCAGATTCAGGGTTCATGATGGTAAACCCATGACTACTCCATTGTCAAATCACTTTAAATTGTTAAAGGAGCAGTCGCCCAAGACAGCCTAGGAGCGTGAGCATATGGCATTTGTTCCATATGCTTCAGCATTTGGAAGTTTATATGTATGCTATGGTCTGCACTAGACCTGATATAGTACATGCAGTGGGAGTTGTTAGCAGGTACATGGCGAACCCGCGGAAAGAGCATTGGGAAGCTATGAAGTGGCTTCTACTTTCCAGTACTTCACTTTGTTTTGGCAAAGTCAAGCTGATTCTACAGGGTTTTGTGGATGCTGATCTTGATGGGGATGTGGACTCAAGAAAGAGTACATCCGGGTACATTTACACCATAGGTGGAACAACAGTGAGTTGGATGTCCAGGCTTCAGAAGTGTGTTTCTGTTTCATCTACTGAAGCTGAGTATGTCGCAATAACTGAAGATGGGAAAGAGATGATATGGCTGGCACATTACGTGGAGGAATTGGGCAAGAAGCAGCGCAAGAATATTCTTTACTCAGATAGCCAGAGTACCATACAGTTGGTGAAAAATGTAGTCTATCATTCGAAGACAAAGCACATTAGAAGGCGGTACCATTTCACTCGCAGGGCAGTGGAGGATGGTGATATGTGCTTGGAGAAGATAAAGGGTGCAAAGAAATATATTTTATTGATTGTAAATTTTCATTCTATAAGTTTTTAGTACAACAAAACTAAGTTTTAGCGGCACTAAGTATTGACGTTACTAAAGAGTGCTAAAGTATTTACCGGCATTAGTTATGTGACATTAGAACCAATGTCTCTAAAGGCTTTAGGGACATATACAAAGAGTGCTAATTGTCGTTAATGATCATTTTCGATGTAGTATTTCTGCATGTATGTAGATAAAACATGATTATGTAACCAATAACATGTTCACATAACAAAGAAAACTGACATATAAAAGAATCCACTAAAATAAGAAAAAAAATTGGCTTTCTTAAGCTAATATGTAAAATTAGGCATGCTGCGGGATGTCTACTAGATGGGTATACATTCCAATTATTTGTCTTAAGGATCAATCTTGCACAACTCCTTACTCTAGAGCAGTGTGTAAGATTTCTTATTTCAATTACCATCGTTTAAGATAAAAGTTGAATCAAAGTTTTTGATCTCTGTTGTATTTACAAAAACATTGTAATCATTAATGTCTCTTGAAGTAGATAAATTAGGAAGATGTGAACAAATACATTAGGTATTTAGGTAAAGTGAATATATGAAAATACAACATTTTTTAATAAATATAGTTGTTGAACAAATATATAATTTAGTTACTTTTAAAGGAGTAAAAAAAGTGAGGAAAATTTGAAAGTTCACAAAATTTGGGTATCATGAAAAGGAAAATCAATTAAATATCTGTTCTTTTACAAAGTCCTATCTAACATATCATAAGTATTGTTTTCTTCTTTTTTTTCTTACCTCTGATCTATATATTATCGTTATGAAAAATGAAGCATAGAATCTAGCTTTAGATTTACGAAATCTTATATTGCTTTTCCTAATTTTATATGTTTATTCCATTAGTATTTGTGGTCTTTTGACTTAGTTGAGGGGATTTATTTAGTTATCCAAGAGTAATGCAAAATGTTTAAGCCATAGAAATGAGACCAGCAAGTTCCAACTTCTATGGTCACTCTTCCTTCTCCGGCGGACTTACCCCATCACTTTAGTTTCATCCAAGTATGGGTCCCCACTAAAGGTTCCAGAAGTAAATGAATTCATCAATAAAGAAGAAAGCTATCTCCGAAATAAGTACTATTGATGAGATAAATGTAGGTGTTGGAGATTTTGGCTTCTACTCAAATCAAAATGATTGATTGATTGGTTCCAATCTGTCTCGACTAGTAAATATTACGCTACTGTCTCAGGAAAAGTGAATCCCTGCTATAGGCAAGGGAAAGAGTATTCAGACTAGGACAAGTGAAGAAAAGAAAATCAACACACAAAAGCAACTCGGAAAAAGCCTGTATGACTTACTGTTTACTCCTGGGAGCCTCGAGGAGGAAATCAACGAAGAGAGTTATGAGGAGGCACTTGCCCGTGAACCTTCTTTCAAAGGACGTCTGGCAAAAAGGAGACAAGAAAATTTCTCTAGAAGCATATCCGTAGGAATACCTAAAAAGGACAGAGTCCATTTCGTGCGCCCTCGTTTTTTAGCATTATCGATCAAGACGTATGTTGAGGCCCGTCGAAAGAGCATATTCTCAAGAGGAATCACTGGACCGCCAGAAGACTTGTGAGTATCATCCCAACCATAAAGGGCATACGATAGAAGATTGCATAGAGTTTAAGAACGTAGAGTTTGTTCAGCATGGACAGTACTACGAACACTTGGGGTGATGGTGTCCTTTTAGAATGTGATGAACCGCAGCTTGACATACCAGTCACAGAGAGAACCATATTTTATCGTTACTCATTCACTCCATTCAAGAAAATGATGAGGGAAATTTACTCAGAATTAGTTCAGAATGGAGTCTTCACCTGTTTCTACGGGGGCTTGGAAGTATCGCATTCTCTTCAGTACCAAGTTTGGAAGCGTTGTCCCTGCCGCAGATCACAACATTGAAAAGATTGATCCGCCACGACCTTGAATCCCTCGTCAACATAGGAAAGATTCGAGTCGATTTTATTCTTCGTGACTGATGCTGAAACGAGAAGAATAATGACTGAGATGTAGTCATTATTATTATGTTTAAATCTTTATTGTCTTTCAATCCCTTGTAATCGCAATGAATGAATGAATGAAACTATTTTCTTTTGTACTCGAACTACGTTGGGCCTGAATTCTCATTGTGAGATACGTAGCAGCCTTCTCAAGCCCAACCCCTATCTTTAAAAAATTTCATTCTCCCCCTTCATGTTATGAGAAGATACGAAGGCCAGATCAACGGACGTCAAAGAGCAGCTGAAAGAAGACCTTAGCTCAATGTGATTTAGCCTTTCTGAGACAGTGTCAAAACTAAAACAATCAAACTCCTGGTTAAAAAATGTGTTTCCGTCCTTACTCGTGAGTTGAAGATATCCTCAAACAGAGCAACTTGTGTGTTTATATGCTCTCTGTGTGATATTATACATTTTGTATTATGAATCCACACTTACAAATCTGCCGTTGAGTTATTTTCCTTCTCAGGTACTTTGGAACAGATTTGTGTCGATCAAAAGCTGGCAAATCATCCATGTTTCATCAGATTCAAAAGGTCCCGCACATTCCTTCCCTAGAAAAGCTCAGACAAAGGAAAGACAATTATGGGGGATAGTATTGAAGAAGTAAGTCTTACTGATGTTGTGTTGGCTCAACCCACCATTGTGGACTAGAATGAGTTGATTCTGCAGCTGATACAACAGATTGAAGAGATGGGGGTAGAGATGCGAAGACAGGATTTGACTCCACCAGGATTCACTGCTAACGCTACTGATGGGAGACCTCCAATCCACTTCCCTTCTTCAAATATGGATCCAGCTCAGAACCATCCATCTACACCTGCTCAGAATCCATCGGTTATAGATCTAACCACCCAAAATTCCAGTATGCTTACGCAACCTACCAAACTCCACCTCCTCCTCAAAACAACCACCCCCAAACGTCACAGCTTCTCAAAATACCCACCATCAAACCGCTCCACCACCGCAAAACCAAAACCAAAATACTTTCAATCCCCAAACACCACACCATCACTTAAATCAGAATACCAATCCTCAGACCTACCCACAGAATTATCAAACCGCTCGAAATGCCCAGAGTCCCTCCGTATCTCCAAAAGTACCTTAAAGGGCCACTTTCCAAATTCCCATCCCTATTGAGCACGATGTGCAAGATTCCGAGCAGGACGATTATGAGGAACATGAAAGGGAGTGGAGGACAAAGGAAGAGGCAAAGATGGAAATAAAAGAAGAGATTAAGAAGTCTATGAAAGAGCTCCAATGCGTCCCTGATGCCGCCGGTCTAAATTAAGAAGATTTGTGTATTCATCCAAATCTGGACCTTCCCGAAGGGTTCAAAATCAAAAAATTTGATACTTACGGAGAAGTGGGGAACCATATGGCTAATTTGAGATCCTACTGCGACCAACTCGTTGGTGTTGGTAGGGAGGAAGCTCTATTGATGCGGCTCCTCACCCTGAAGCCTGTGCGGAGAAACTCAAGAATGGTTCACCTCGCATGAAACTAGGCAATGGACCAACTGGAATGCATAGGCTAAAAGATTTCATTGATCGATTTGCTTACAACGTAGAAATTGTTCCCGATTGATACTCTTTGGAGAAGATGAAGCAGAAATGCACCGAGAGCTATAGGGTGTTTGCCTCTAGGTGGAGAAAAGAAGCTGCAAGGGTAAGACCGCCCATGTCTGAAAAAGAAATTGTTGAAGTGTTTGTGCGGGTGCAAGAGCCTGATTATTACGACAGAATATGCTGCTCGTGGGGGCGAAATTTGCCGAGATAGTGAATGTTGGTGAGACTATTGAAGATAGGTTGAAAACAGGAAAGATAGCTCGTGTTTTTGTATCATCCGAATCTTCAGGAACGTTGAAGAAGAAAAGAGAAGAAATTGTTGTTGTTTCATATGGGGGAAAGAAAATCCCCAGAAGGTCGTCATATTCCCAAGGTCGTTCTCGGCCTTCCCAAAATTCCTAGCAAGCTTTCTACACACAAGCTAGTCATCCCAATAATCCTCCAGTTTATTAGAATACTACCTCCACTTATCCAAACCTCCAAGATACACTATACAAAAGTCCACCCCCGAATTACCAAAATCCATCTCCCATTTACCTAAATCATCCTCCACCCTACCAAATTCCATATCCCTACAAGGGTGTTGCTCTCTAATGTGCTAACGTGCGGGGGAGCTACCAAGCACCCCCTCCTGCGTATCAATTCCAAGATCCACCATATAAAAATCCCCACCCGAAATACCAAGCTCCAATGCCAAACTACCAGACAAACTCATATCCCATAAATCAGCTCCCCGTCCAAATAATTGAGGTTATCAACAGATGTCTCCCCCACAAGGAATTTATGATCACCCTCAATCTTGGTTCGAGAAGAAACCTTTGACGAATTTCACCGCTCTCGAAGAAAGCCGAACAAAGTTGTACGAGCGACTGGCTGCGGCCATATATATCCACCCAGTGGGGCCCAAACCCGTGAATATCAATTCAAAATTCTATAGGCAAGATAAGAGATGTGCTTATAATTCAAACAATGTTGGACATGATACTGAAGACTGTATCAACCTCGAGCACAAGATTAAGGATTTAATTGAACAAGAGGTGGTTTCTCTCCAACAAGGTGCACCTAATGTCAATACCAATCCTTTGCCGAATCATGGAGGCGGCAACATCAAAATGATAGAAATGGATGATGATTGGTGTGGAACGAAAGTGATAACTCCAATCTTTCATGAAGAGTTGGAAAAGTTTATAGCTTCCTTGAGCATCAAAGAGAATAAAGAGTTCGTTATCTTCACACCCGCAAAGGTTGTTGCCTTTGTTCCATCAAAAACTCTTATCAAGCCAAAATTTATGATTGAGAATGCTGTTGCACAAGGTATGACCCGATCCAAAAGATGTTATACTGCTGAGGAGCTTGCTCTCGGAGGTCAAAATAAGGATCAAGCTAAAAATCCAATAAGCGAGGGTGAGGCAGAGGAATTCTAGAGGAGAATGCAGCCGAAAGATTATTCTATTGACAATCATTTGGAGAAGACTCCAGCACAGATTTCTGTATGGGCCCTGCTAATGAGTTCTCAATCGCACATGCAGGCTTTGATGAAGTCTCTCGATAATAGGTATGCGATAACGTGGCCTCTATGATCCACCAGGTTATTCGAGGGCATCGAATAAGCTTTTGTGACGATGAGCTGTCTTTTGAAGGCAAGTCCCACAACAAGGCATTGCATATCACTGTCATCTGTCGCGAAAGGTTATCAATCGCATCTTAGTAAATGATGGATCTGGTCTAAACATCTTCCCGTTGTCGAAGCTAATGCAGTTGAAGTTTGACTTAGCAAAACATGATCAAAATCAAGTCAACATGAGAACCTTCGACGGGGTTCAAAGAGATACTTTAGGAGCCGTAAATCTGGTTATCTAATTGGGCCCTCCGAGTTTAGCGCACAGTTTCAAGTCCTAGATATTGACACCAACTACAACCTTCTTCTAGGAGGGACCTTTATTCACATGGCTGGAGTTGTGCCTCCTACCCTGCATCAAATGATGAAACTCGTTTGAAATAATGAAGAGCTAGTCATTCATGGCGAAGGTCCTTATTTCGGCAGACAGGCACCAATCATTGATGAGGTGTCACAAGGTACAGATTTCTACACGTCCACCAGTGAGGACTGGGCCCCACATACTCCCATGCGTTCCGCGTACAAGATGATAGCCACTGTGATGCTGCAGAATGGTTTTGAACCAGGTTTCGGATTAGGAAGAAATTCCCAAGGAATTATTGAGCATATTCCGGTCCCATTCAAAGGAGCAAGGTATGATTTGGGTACGTCCCCACAGATGATGATATAAAGGCTAAGAAGAAGAATGATCAAGCTTTGGCTAGGACTATTCCTGTAACAATGTAGTTCTTTTCTTGTAATAGTTCAGTCTATTAATTAAAATTAAGTTAGGAAATCATATCCTAGTTTGTAGGGGTAGTTATCTTATAATATTGTATTTAAACTATCTAGTGACTGAAAAATATAAGTAGAAAATTATTCAAGTTTTTGAGTAATTCAAACTCATGAGATCAAAGGTTCTCTCTTAACGAACCAACACCATAGGTCATAGGAAGAAAACATCATATTTAATATTACAGCTCCCCATAACCAGATCCATAACCGGTGTCCATAACAATAATCCTCTCCTAACCTTAGTTGTGAAGTACAACACTTCACTTGAACTTATATTGTAATATTCTTTTATCTTTCATAAAACTCTGTACACTCTTGAGTGAACAATTGTAAAGAAAAGAGAAAGAAAGATCTAAGTGTAGGTTATACAGGGAAAGGTTGCGCCAAAGAAGAAGGTCTGCTTTGCAAATCAACCGGGCTCTTAATCATAACATTCTGTAATACCCAAGTTCCCAACAAGCGCTTAAGGAAACCCTTGTAACCCAAGGGGACTGGACTAGGCACCACATCGGTGATTCGAACCAGTATAAAAACACTCTGTGTTAGTTATTTTCTACAAATTATTATTACTGTTTATCTATTTTACTAACGTGTAGGTGAGTCCCCTAACCAGAGTAGGAAGTCACCTGAAAGTAATTTTGTTTTTAATGTTTATATGTTTTACTAACGTGTAGGAGAATCGACAGAGCAGAGTAGGAAGTCGACTGATGGAAATGAAATGTTAATTCACCTCCCCCCCCCCCTCATGACTTTCACATAAACCCATGACAACACAATTATACACAAAGCAACCAGATGTTTTTGTCAAAGCATGTCCTCGACTACTAAATATCACAAGGGTGTAACTTGCTTTGATGAAAGGGATCTGGAGGCTATGTGTATATTTGGGCTATCATGGGTTGATGAGAATGTGATATTTGCTAGTCTATACCGAATGGATTTTTGGTATTCTTACCAATCTCTAGCACATGCGGAACCGATCAATAACTCATTTTGATTTGAGTAGAAGCCCAAATCTCTAACACCTACATTTATCTCATCAATAATACTTGTTTCAGAGATAGCTTTCTGCTTTGCTGATGAATTAGATTACTTCCAGGCACCTTTGTTGTGGGGACTATTGCTTGGATGAAATTAAAGTGATGGGATAGATCTGCCGTAGAAGGAATAGTGACCATAGTAATAGAACTTGCTAGTCTCAATTCTATGGCTTATACACCTTGCATTATTCTTGAATAAATAGATTCCCTCAACTAAGTCAAAACACCACAAATAGTAATGGAATAAATATGTAGAAAAAGATATATAAGATTTCGTAAATCTAAAGCTAGCTTTTAGTCTATGCTTTATTTTTCATAACGATACTATATAGATTAGAGGTTAAAAAATAGACAATACTTATAATAGATTATGTAAGACTTTGTAAAACAACAAATATTTATTAGATTCTTCTCATTTTAAAGCAAATACTTCGAATGTATACCGATCTAGTAGACATTCCGCAGTAGGCCTAATCCTACATATTAGCTTAAGAAAGCCAAATATTTTTCCTTATTTTAGTGGATTCTTTTATATATGTCATTTTTATTTGTTATGTACATATGTTATTGGTTACATAATCATGTTTTATCTACAAACATGCGGAAAATTAATATAAAAAATGATCATTAGCGGCAATTAAGTTAGCGAAAATTAGCACTCTTTATATATGGCCCTAAAGCCTCTAGCAACATTGTTTCTAATAATGTCACTTAACTAATGTTGGGAAAGACTTTACCACTATTTGGTAATGTCAATACTTATTGCCGCTAAAAGTTTTTTTTTTTGTTGTACTGAAACCTTATAAAATGAACATTTACAATCAATAAAACATATCTTTTGCAAACGTGTGAAATAAATCTGAATAGAGATAATGCTAATAATAATTAAAAAATATTTAAAACTTCTAAATACTCAAGACTGACCTAACTCACTAGCTTTGTATCTCTATGAATCCTCTACTAACATAAGAGAGGTAACATGATAATACCCACGGCTACCTGACTATTCAACTAACATTGATTGAAATCCCAATAAAGTAAACTAACTAAATTAGAACTCTCCTAATATGAGGAGGTCTCACCGACTGCTGATGGCAAAAGATGTACTGAACGTGTTCCATCAAGAGTACCTGAAACTACATTATAAAATGATGTAGTGTCAAATGATGTCAATACATGGAATATACGGTATGTAATAATACTGAATTGAAATACATATCTTAATTTATTACATGAACTGAAAGAAAATGGAAGTTATAACCTGAAAGAAAGTAAAGCACAAACATACAATGACATTATTAAAGCTTGACAATAAGGTTTGTAATAATATCATTACTATAATAATATACTTTATATTTTATGGGAGTTTCTCGAACCGGCAACAATCACTATGAACCTCGTAAGGACACATTGTCTTGCTCACGTTTTCAGAACCGCCGTACACTCTACCAGAGCATAGGACATAACTCAAATTATGGATCAACTAATATTAAAAACCCTCTTGAGGCAGGTGAGGATTCATCCAAATTCCAATACAATCCTATCTATCTTGGCGGCGTAGGTTATGGGGTATGCTACCGATGATCAATGCTAAACTCAACATATATGCAATAGTGCTAAGATAATAGTACTAACTTGGTTGAATTAATACTCCAAAGGCCCTCTTTGAGAATTAAGTGAGCTTTAGTTTAATTACTGAAATGCTTGTGAAAACTATTTATGCTCTTCTCGAAATAGTACTTCTTTACTCAATACAAAATAATACATTAGGGACCATTAGTTTTCCTTCAAAACTTTTCTCGAAATAATGATGGTTAATAATATACTTGGACTCACTTTAATTTTTTAAATCAATACATGGAAATACTTGCAAAAAGTCTTTCAACAAAATCTCAATGACATGGGTTCATGTGATAATATAAGCATGACCAACAACTAAAGAATCAAAATGTGTAAAGTATCATAATTTCAATGGTTAAGGAAAACAGAATTTAAAATACGGAAGACAAATCAAACACATAATTCACGGAACATTGGGTAGAACCCTAAATCTATCTGTTTACTAACTGAATTTAGATGTAAGACATGAGGACGAACTTAGTATGACACTATAAATAGCCTTGCATATCTGAATATGAAGCTATTGGATTGAAAACGTTGGTGGAGACTTCATTTTATTGAGCCTCAAGACGAACACTAATTTTCTTTAAGTAAATCATTGATCATGAAATCTTAATACTTGATCTTGAGGAAAAGACTCTTTTATGGAGTTCTTAGTAAGGAAGAACTTTAGAAAACCTTGTATTGAAGGCTTCATGTTGTATCTTGAATTTTTGACATGGATGTTTTAGGGTTCTTGATGAATAAGAGGAACCCTAGGTGAGTTTTCATAGAATTTTGACCGTTTAGATTGATAATTATGGAAGGGAAGCTAGTTAGATGAATGATAAACTCCTTTTTTAAAAAAAAAAACAAAACGACTTAGAATAGGGCAAAAAATCTTGGGAAAGGACCAAATAACCCATTAACATGTGCATCAGGTTCTTCAAAAACAATCACATAATGAATTCACAGAAGGCTCCACTGCCCGTTGAACATTCTACAATCTGTAGTAGCGGCTTATCAGCATTTCATTGAAACAAGCATAACTTTTTACTCTAGGTAATGCAAACTTGATTGAGTTGTAAATAAGACTCATAGACTTTTAATGTGATATAAGAGATATTATCATTTGAAGTTCACCCAAGTACAATCTTACATCAAAACTCAACGGTAATGAAACTTTCAACTCAACTTTGTGCTAGAGGGTTCTTATGACCTTAACTAATCTCCAAATTTATTTAAAACCTAAGCACAATTTCAGAATCACCTGGTAGGACCTTATATGAATATAAATAATGGCTTAACACTTAGCTTAGAAATTTTTGAGATGTTACAAATAATTCTGAATGCTAGGAGCTCACACTATTCTTCGAACACCAAAAGCTACTCCGCGCGAACTTCAAATCAATAGAAAGAACTCCTATTATTATATGAAAAGTGCAAAAGTATAGTATGAGAACCAACAAACAGATTTCAGTAGTCATTAACCATCTAAGCTCCAAATAATCAAATATAAATAAGAAGTAGTAAGCAAGGTACAACACAAGTAATTAAATAGGATATGTACTATGCTAGACATGTAATAAGAAAAGAATCAGAACAAAAAGAATAAGGAACCAACGTACCAGTAAACGGAAGTAAACAACCTATTCACAAGCAAATTATGATTCAAGCGTCGTCAACCCAAGTCCAGGAGCGGTAACATCCACAATATTTAGGCCACAACCTATCTGCTAACGGATCAATATCACAAGAATACAAAATATCATCAAACAATAATCTAACTAACCCATAACTCCAAAAGGTTCAAGTAACAAACATAACCTACCCACCCCCATAAAATCGGAGGGTGCAAACATTATTCAATCACAGTAGTGCTAGGTAATGAATTTCAATGCAGGATTTGCGGTAGAACTATTTGTAACCATAAGTAACCAAGTGTATACACCTACCCACTGTCCTGATTAGCGAGGTAGGACTCGTGCATCTCGCGCTTCTTGTAAAGTGGAACACACTACCAGAACGACTCACTAGGGACACGTGAAGCCCGTATACACTGCCTCAGTCAAAATGAGGTCTTACAAACAAGTCATCTCCATTGTGGTAACATAGGTATAATTAGACAAAACATGCTAGAAAAGACATCAACTGTCGGCTAGTGAAGTAAAACATGAGTGCATCCCAGATGCCTCAAATGTTTCAAGTCAAAATGGATCACATCCTCGACGCCTCATAAAAATCTCAAGAAATAAATTTATCAAAATGAACCAAGTGGTACATCATTCACTAAAACGAGTTTAGAATAGTAATCAAGTGAAAATATCCCTTCTCCCTGAATGATAATGATGCAAAAATGCATGAACCGGGACATAACTACAAAACACATGAGATTGAACAGCCAATGCAATGCATGCCATCATCAACTTCTAATATCAAAGCTACCACGCTACCAAAGAGGAGAGTACTAACCTACAATCCATCTAGTCCCTAACCACAACCTATGACAAACAATATAAACACAAGCTCAATAAGTTATAACAAGAATACCCCTAAATAGTGAGAGAAGAAGTCAAGAATAGCTACTAAATCAACTAAGGGAGATAAAAACGAATCAAAAAACAAAACCATACCCATATACACCACACTCTGGTTTACAACTGATCACATCTAAAGCAAACCTATGTCTACAATGAGCCACTAAATTCTCAAGTACTAAGACAAGATAAATGACTCAATACAAGCTCTATCGGGAGAAATTTATAACTACAAGGTCGATTTTATACATATAAATATTAACCTAGCCTAATGCCACAAGAATCAACCCTTACATGGATAAACATGCTAATTAAGGCAAACTACAAGGAAGTCTACAAGGCTAAACTAATATGGTCCTTTTCACCCACAATAAGCCCAACGTTCCTACAAGAATCAATAAAAGGTAGCATAATAGAAGGAGGTCTAAAACATAACAAATAAGGTACTAAATCACATGTTATTCAAACTGTATAAACATTATCTAAGATGCGAAATTAAAAAATAGATCAAAGACTACCTCGAAGCTTATCATGGATGGTCTATATCTACCGTACAAGAGTTATCCACTTTTGAAATGCCTCTGAATAATAATGCACTACCAAATTATTGATCACCACGTAAATACGAACTAAAAAATTGAGTCAGATTCGAAATGTGGGGCCCACACTGAAAATCCTAAAATAGACTCCATCAAAATTTCCTAATTATCTTATATAGCATGTGTCCTGAAATGGGGCATAATTTGATGCCCAGAACAGCCTAAACAAGAACATGTAATTTGATTCAACATTAAAGAGATATGGGAGCCCCTTTGTGGAGATAACTAGCTAGAAAAGATGCTCCCGTCAATTCCCCTGAACACTTCAATGTGTAGCCACACCAATATTGGATGAAACACAACTTAAAACACTTAAAGTAGAGCTCCCTAGCTCAACTTATCCATGTTTGAATATTGAAGAGGTGCTGAAAATGAGTTGAAATAGGAGATATAATATCAGTGATGATCGCTAAAGCGGTTAAGTGGCTGATAACACGGTCACCGCTAATGTGGTCAGCTCGCCACAAAAGCGGCTCAACTCCGAAAGGCACCTGCTACGTCCAGGACACAAACATAGCTAGTCATTCGCTAATTCGGCCTCTTCTACTTCAAGGCTTATCCCTAAAGTGCCTATGTCTCTAACACGGCTGCTAGAAAAGCGCTAAAGGGAAATAAAGCTCCAAACTATGAATGGACCTTGGAACTTATTTGAGGTCCAAACAACAAAAACCAAATGTGCTTCCATCTCTGAAACGACATTAGAGACTCAATGGAACCATCAAAACATCTATATAAGGTCATCACAATTAACAATGGGTCTTACATCCAAGTTCCATTTTTAGAGAAAATCCACAATATGGATGAAATGTGAATGAAAGCCTCAGAATCTACATGAAAAGTTAATCTGAACTCAACTTGATGTTTCGAAGCTAGCAGAACATTCTGAATGTCATTCTGAGGATGTTTTCCAAGAATTTTAATCGAAGTCAACCTTATAAACTCCACCAATTCCAAAACATTGAAACTTGCACAAAACTCAAATGAAAGAACCAACAAACGAATATCATTCCAAAAATCAGTAATGACTTGGGATAGCTAAAGGGAGTCTCTAAATGCTGAATCGATCGGAAATGGAGGAACTAACATGGAGGTTTAGTACATTAAACTCACCAAGGCATGGATAAAGTGAAAGTGTATCTAGGTGAACACCTAGAAACACTGCACCAACAAGTGTTTCAACATCACCAAGGCATGAAGCAAATGCAACTGTATCAAGAGATGCAAATAGAACCATTGCACTTCGTTCTAACAAAAGACCAAGTGCATCTAGATCACTGAGGCACGGTGCAAGTGCAAGGGGTGATGGCCTATCATGATAATATAGGCGTGGTAGAAGAAGAGGTTGGGTATGGGAAGTGGAGCAAGAGGAATTAATCAGCCACATTAAAGTTTTTTTACATGTTCTCAAGGTAGTAGAACACATGTTCTAGGACAGAATGCAAATGCTTCACTTAACGTAAGTGCTACTATGAGGAAGGATAAGGGGGTATGAAACATAATCCAATTTAAAAGGCCAAGAATAATTGTAATCCATATGTTCAAGCTGATAATGATTTCACAACTTTCGGTGTAAGTACTGTGATGCATTCATAATGTTTGTTCTATAAAAGTTGATAATGTTTGTTCTCTAATACTTCAATTCTCTAAAACTTTTGTTGCTTGGAATACCAAGTAAAAAAATATTATGAACTGGAAAAAAAAGAGTCTGTAGATCAATAGTTGTAACTGGACATGTTGGTTTGAGACCAACAAGTGGACTGAAGTGGAAAGAAAACCAAGCAATCCCAAGAAGAAGGCTCCAACATATTAGAGGTCAATCAAAGCTTTCAAACTCGAATATTTCCTCTTCTTCACAACCCTGAGACTCATGGAAACGATAATGATGATATTAGTGGTGTTTATTAGTGGTGTTTGTTTATTACTGTTTTGGTGCCACTAAGATACTATTTTGTTTCTTCGTTGAAGGAGTTCCATTTTTTTGTTATATGTATGAAATAGTACTAAAATTAAGTATTTATGCAATGTTGAAGCTTCATTTTTTCTCTTTAGTTCACTTTCAGAATGAAGTTGTTTTTGTTGGCCTACAATTATGCATTGTGTTGTTTCTTTGAAACTTTTTTTTTGTTTTAGTAGAATTGTTAGTTTTCTCCTTTTATAGTTTCGAGTTTGGTAGAACTCTTAAACTCAACGAATCATTCGTTCCAGATAAGAGCATAGAAGTAAAAGAATTTCAGACTCAAGCAAATTCAAATTTTCATTATGGTAGATCAAATAGAGGTATTCAATACCACACAAAATTATGCTCTATCACATATCATACTATGAAAATTTCATTTGATTATTCTTAAACTTATGTACTTCGACTAGAAACTAACATATATAAGACACAAATCTTCTAACATAAAAGGAATTTCCCAAAAAATTGAGAAATTTTTTTCTCCTTTTTCATCCCTTTCATATTCATATGATTCTCTTTCAAATCACCAATTTCTTGTACATCGCCACACTTCTTATATGAATTGATGTTGGGATTTTCATACATAATTTGAAGACATCCAACTTCATCCAAACGAATTTTCTGTTGTTTCAAATTTTAAATGTCCAATGTCCATTGAATTTACTTTGGAATTATAAAGTTGTTCCGATTACATCTTAACACCCTCGTATTATTTTTCTAACTCCTTAATCTTTTTATTAATACTAGAAAAATGAATTGAGATGTTTCGTTAAGTCTCTCCGCGTTTCTCCATAAAAAAAATGCAATTCATGGCCTCATTGTGAGGAAAAGACCAAAATCTACTTCGTAGAATGCGATCTAACCAAAAGGTTTGCATTTTGCAATAACATTACATACTTGCATCACACTTCAACATAGATCATATTCTCATCCATACACAACTTATTCAAATAGGATTTTTTTCAATCCTACCCTAACCTTTATGTATAAATTGTGAATGAAATTTTAAATGTGAACTAATATTTAACATACAAGGTGTGTGTGTGTGTGTGTGTGTGTGTGTATATATATATATATATATATATATATATATATATATATAAAACAAATAACCTTGCCTTGATGAATCAATGAGCAATTTGAATCTGATTAAAAGTAATTTCAATTAAAATTAAAATTCATGTATTAGTGAACACCTAAGCACAATTTAAAAATCACCTGGTAGGACCTTATATGAATATAAAGAATGGTTCAACTCTTAGCTTAGAAATTTTTGGGATGTTACAAGTAATTCTGAAAGCCATGAGCTCACACTATTCTTCAAAAACCAAAAGCTTCTCCGCACGAACTCCAAATCAATAGAGAGAAATCCTATTATGATATGAAAAGTGCATAAGTATTGTATGAGCACCAACAAATGGAACTCAGTAGTCATTAACCATCTAAGCTCCAAATAATACAAATATACATAACAAGTAGTAAGCAAGGTTCAACACAAGTAATTAAATAAAATATATATTATTCTAGACATGTAATAAGAAAAGAAACAGAACCCAAACAATAGGGAACTGAGTCAAGAACGTAACAGTAAACTTAAGCCAACAACCTATTCACAAGAAAATTATGATTCAAGAGTCGTCAACCCATGTCCAGGATCGCTAACATCTACAATATTTAGACAACAACCTATCAACTAATGGATCGATATCACAATAATACAAAGTATCATCAAACAATAACCTAACTGACCCCATAACTCAAAAAGGTTCAAGCAACAAACATAACCTAACCGCCCCCATAAAATCGGAGGGTGCAAACAATATTCAATAACACTAGTGCTAGGTAATGAATATCAATGCAAGATTTGCGGTAGAACTATTTGTAACCATAAGTAACCAAGTGTATACACCTACCCTCTATCCTGACTAACGAGGTAGGACTCATCCTCTCCCTCTTCCTATTCGATGGAACATACCAGGACACGTGAAGCCCGTATACACTTCTGGGTCCAAACTAGGTCTTACAAGCAAGTCTTCTTCATTGTGGTACCATAGATATAAGAAGACAAAACATGTTGGAAAGGACATCAACGTATCGTCTAGTGAAGTAAAAAATTAGTGCATCCCAAATGCCTCTAATGTTTCGAGTAGAAATTGATTACATCCTCGACGCCTCATAGAATCTCAAAAAATAAATTTATCAAAATGACCAAAGTGGTACAACATTCATTAAAACGAGTTTAGAATTGTAACCAAGTGAAAATATCCCTTCTACGTAAATGATAATGATGCAAAAATGAATAAATCGAGATACTACTACAAAACACACGAGATTGAATAGCCAATGCAATGCATGTCATCATCAACATTTAATATCAAGCCTACCACTCTACCAAGGACGAGAGTACTAACCTAAAATCCATCTGGTCCCTAACAAAGGCCTACGTCAAACAATATAAATACAAGCTCAATAAGTTCCAATAAGCCTACCCATAGTCAATGAGAGAAGAAGTCAAGAATAGCTTCTAAATCAAGAAAGAGAGATAAAAAAAACCTCAAAGAACAACACCATACCCATGTACACCACACTCTGGTTTACAACTGAGAACATCTAAAGCAAACCTATGTCTACAACGAGCCACTAAGGTCTCAAGTAATAAGACAAGATAAATGACCCAATAAAAGCCCTATAGGGAGAAACTTATAACTACAAGGTCGATAATATACATCTAAATATCAATCCTAGTCTAATGCCACAAGAATCAATCCTTACATGAATAAACATGATAATTAAGCAAAACTACAAGGAAGTGTAAGAGGCTGGACTAATAAGGTCTTTGTCACTCACAATAAGCCCAACGTTCCTACAAGAATCAATAAAAGGTAAAGTAATAGAAGGAGGTCTAAAATTTAATAAATACGGTACAATATCACATGTGATTCATACTAAACATTATATAAGATGCGAAATAAAAAAATAGATCAAAGCCTACCTCAAAGCTTATCGTGGATGATCTGAATCCACCGCACGAGAGTTATGCACTTTCGAAATGCCTCTGAAGAATAATGCACTACCAATTTATTGATCACCACATAAATACTGACATTTAGACACTATATTAACTATAATTAGAGAAGGACTCAAAAACCGAGTCAAATTTGAGATGTGGGGACCACACTGAAAATCCTAAAATAGACTCTATCAAAATTTCCTTATCAGCTTACCGAGAATGTGTCCTGAAATTGGACATAATTTGATGCACAAAACATCCTAAACAAGAACATGAAATTTAATTCAACATTGAAGAGATATGGGAGCCCCTTTGACGATAGAACTACCTAGAAATAATGCTCCCCTCACTTCCCATGAACACTTCAATGTGTAGCCACACCAATATTGGATGAAACACAACTTGAATCACCAAAACTAAAGCTCTTTATATCTAAACTTATCCATGTTTGAATATTGGAAGAGGTGCTGAAAATTAGTTTAAATAGGAGATATAATATCAGTGATGACCGCTAAAGTGGTCAAATGGCTGCTAACACGGTCACCGCTAATCTGGTCAGCTCGCCACAAAAGCGTCCCAACTCCGAAAGTCACCTGTCACAAAGGCGACGTCCAGGCCACAAACATAGCTAGTTGGTTAATAAAGCGGTCTCTTTCTTTCAAGGCTTATCGCTTAAGTGCCTCATACGTCGCTAACACGGATGCTACAAAAGCGCTAAAGGGCAATAAAGCTCCAAACTTTAAATGGACCTTGGAACTCATTTGAGGTCCAAACAACACAAACCAAATGTGCTACCCACTCTCAAACAACATTTGAGACTCAATGGAACCATCAAAACATCTATCTAAGGTCATCACAATTAAAAGTTGGTCTCACGACCAAGTCCCATTTAAACCCAAAATCTATAATAGGGCTGCATGTGATTGAAAACCTTAGAAACTACATGAAAGGTCAATCTGAACTCAACTTGATGTTTCGAAGCTAATAGAACTGTCTAAATGTCATTCTGAGGTTATTTTCCAAGAGTTTTGATCGAAATCAATCCTAAAAACTCTACAAGTTCCAAAACATTGGAACTTGCAAAAAACTCAAATAAACGACCCAACAATCGAATTATCATTCCAAAAATCAGTAATGACTTGGGATAGCTATAGGGAATCTCTAAATGCTGAACGATCGAAAATGGCGGAACTAACCTGGAGGGTCAGTACATTCAACTCACCAAGGCATGGATCAAGTGAAAGTGTATCTAGGTGAACACCTAGAAACACTGCACCAACAAGTGCTTCAACATCACCAAGGCCTGAAGCAAGGGCAAGTGTATCAAGAGGTGCACTTAGAACCACTGCACCTCATTCTAACAGAACACCAAGTGCATCAAGATCACTAAGTCACGGTGCAAGTGCAGGGGGGGCTGCCTTATCATCATGAAATAGGAGTGGTAGAGGAAGAGGTACGGAATGGAAGTGGAGCAAGAGGCATTAGTCATCCACTTTAAAGATTGTTTAAAGGTTCTTAAGGTAGTAGACCACATGTTCTAGGACAAAATGCAAATGTTGCACCAAACGAAAGTGCTACTATGAGGAAAGGTAAAGGGGTATGCAACAAATCCAATTTAAAATGACAAGAATAATTGTAACGAGTGTGTGTTAAGTATTATGATGCATTCATAATGTTTGTTCTATAATAACTTGATAATGTTTTTTCTATAGTAACTTCAATTATCTAAATCTTTTGTAGCTTGGAATACCAAGTAACAAAATATTATGAAATGGACCAAAAAGAAACTATAGAGTAGTAGTTGTAACAGGAAAAGTTGATTTGAAACCAATAAGGGGACTGAAGTGGAAAGAAAATCAAGCAATCCGAAAAAGAAGGCTTCAACATATTAGAGGTCAATCAAAGTTCTAAAACTCGAATACTTCCTCTTCTTCACAACCTTGAGACTCATGGAAACGATAATGTTGATATCGGTGGTGTTTGTTTAGTACTGTTTTGGTGCTACTGTTTTGGTGCCACTAACTATTTCCTATTTTTTGTTATATGTATGAAATAGTACTGAAATTAAAGTATTTATGCAATGTTGAAACTTCGTTTTTCTCTTTAGTTCACTTTCAGAATGAAGTTCTGTTTTTTGGCCTATAATTATGCATTGTGTTGTTTCTTTGAAACTTTTTTTTTGTTTTAGTAGTATTGTTAGTCTTCTCCTTTTACAGTATCGAGTTTGGTAGAACTCTTAAACTCAATGAATCATTCGTTCCAGAAAAGAGCATAGAAGTAAAAAAAATTCAGACTCAAGCAAATCAAATTTTCATTATGGTAGATTAAATAGAGGTATTCAATACCACACAAAATTATGCTCTATCACATATCATACTATGAAAATTTCATTTTATTATTCTTCAACTTATTACTTTGATTAGAAACGAACATGTATAAGAAAGACACAAATCTTCAAACATAAAAGGAATTTCCAAAAAATTGAGAATTTTTTTTCTTCTTTTTCATCCCTTTCATATTCATATGATTCTCTTTCAAATCACCAATTTCTTGTACATAGCCACACCTCTTATATGAATTGATGTTGGGATTTTCATACAAAATTTGAAGACTTCCAACTTTATCCAAACGAATTTTCTATTGTTTCGAATTTTCAATGTCCAATGTCCATTGAATTCATGTTGGAATTATCAAGTTGTTCCAGTTGCATCTTAACACACTCGTATTATTCTTCTAACTCCTTAATGTTTTTCATTAATATGAGAAGAATAAATTGAGATGTTTCGTTAAGTCTCTCCTCGTTTCTCCATAAAAAAATGCAATCACGGCCTCATTGTGAGGAAAAGACCAAAATCTACTTCGTGGAATGTGATCTAACCAAAAGGTTTGCATTTCCAATAAGATCAGATACTTGCATCGCACTTCAACATTGATAATATTCTCATCCATACACAAATTATTCAAATTGGATTTTTTCATTCCTAACCTAACATTTATGCATAAATTGTGAATGAAATTTTAAATGAGAACTAATGATTAACAAAAAAGGTGTGTGTATATATATATACACACCAAAAAAAAATAACCTTGCCTTCATGAATCAATGAGAAATTTGAGTCTGATTAAAAGTAATTTCAATTAAAATTTATATTCATATATAAATGATAGGGGAGCCAAGATTATTATGAGCTCAATACCAAAATATTCTAAGAAAGTTCATAAAAACTCATGTAAGTGAATTTGATCAGACATATTTTACATCATCAGTAAGAAAAAACCATGAATCATAAATCTTAAATCCCTAAATAGAAATACTGGGGAAAAATACGGGGAACTATGTCACGACCTTAGACCTCTACTAAGCACACTGTGTGACACTTTACAACTCGCCCACAATCATTCACGATCTTGTAAGATCTAGTAAGCCTTTAAACACTAATGCTGGGTTTGATATGAAGGAAATTTCTTGGAGAACAAGTGGATTTCTAACTTATTTTCTCATGTTTGGTTGGTGCATTGAAAATATTTTCTAGAAAATTGTTTTTAATGTTTTGTTGGTGAATGGAAAATATTCTTTTTAGAAAATGTCTTTTATTTTTAGCTTTATACTAGAAATTTCTCTTTAGGAAAATAATTTTTGATCCACAAATAAACCTTGATAATTGATCTTGGACCTGACACTAACACCAAGGACAAAACCCCGATGGTTATTCTAAAATCCGACCCTGAGATCTGACCTATACATTCGTCCAAGGGCATGAACCATAAATTTTTTTTCAAAAACATTTTTTTAAAAAAATGACGGGGTCGTTTGAGGAGGGGTGTAGTGGTAGGGGTGGCATAAAAATGATTTTTTTAAAAAAATCTAAAATATTTTTCAAAAATAATTTTCTTTAATATTCTTTTGATGAGGGTGGCCTAGGTAGGGGGAGGGGGAGGGTACAGTGGGACGTTGAGGGGATGGTCTAAGGGTGGTATGAAAATGATTTTTCTTTAAAAAAATGATATATTTTCAAAAACAATTTTTTTTAAAAAAAATGACGGGGATGGCAGGGGTGGGGGTGGAGTAAAAAATAAAAATAATTTAAATTTGAAATATTTATCAAAACTATTCTTTTAAAAAATTAACAGGGTGG
>NC_028640.1:22860314-22875889 GCF_001406875.1 Solanum pennellii
TAGGGGGTAGGGTTGATATGGGTTTGATGAGGTAAAAAATTCTTAAAATTTAAAACATATTCTTAAAATAATTTTTAACTATTTTTGAGTGGGTGGTTAAGGGGTAGGGATAAAAATATATTTGAAATTTAAAAAACATAATTTATTTTTCGAATGTGGAGGGCCGGGTATGGGTTATGGGTAGGGTAAGGGGAAAAAATTAAAGGATGAATAGAGTTTTGGAACAATTTTTCTTAATTTTTGAAGTGGAGTTATTTACTTGATTTTGAAAAATTTCCAAACAATTAAGAGAACCAAACATGGGAAAATATATTTTCTAGAAAACAATTATTTAAGAAGGTTTTTGGATTCATTAAGACTGGGAAGAATTTGTTTTATTGCTTGATGTCATTACAAATGGGTGCCCCTCTAGGAGCTAATTAGAAAATATAATTTATGTACAAGACCCTATTCTAACACTCTCTTCACATCTAGAAGGTACCAAGAACTTTCCATTCAAATCAATGGAATTTCAAGGTTTTCTAAGAAATTCTCTCTATATGTCTAGAATATTCCACTAAGCACTATTGTTCTTCCAATATAAGCCTTCCACATGGATAATTTCTCCAACTCAGTTGTCCAGCATATTAATTATGTTCAAGACGCTATTCTAAAACTTTATATACAACTAGAAGAATTCGAGAATGTTCCATGCAAACCTATAAATTTCTAAGGTCTTTCAAGAAATTCTCCTTATATTTCTAAAATATCCACTAAGCAATATTATTCTTCTAATCCACCTAAACAATTTCTCCAAAATATTCCCAGTTCACGCGAATCCGCTAGCCCATTGCATATTAATTTCTCCAACTCTATGTTGTGAAAGTTATCGAACAATCCATATGTAGGCATCACTATTACATCCAATGTTCTTACTGTAACTTTAATTTCTTGTGCCACACTTGAATCATCAAATTTAACACCATTACCTAATTGAAAAGGATAACCGAATCCTTTTTGTTGAATTTCCAATTAATAAAGTATTACTTTGTCTCTTATAGAAACAAATCCGCTATCTCCAAGGTTGACCTTATGTTTAACATCACAAATTAAATTCAAAATACAAGTTGTTGATGAAGCTTGGCATTTCGTGTTAAAATATGCCTCGTTTAGAACCTCCTTTGGCTGAATTTTTTTCATTTGATCTTTCTACTTGTGAATCCATAATTCAGCATTTCTAACCAACTCTCTCGAATATTCTCCAAAATCGATACCCTTTTTTCGCCCAACCACCAATGCCATCCGCTACACCTATGATTTCTTCCTCTACACAAATAAAATGTGCATCTTCCCAAGAGGAAATTTTGTTAGATTTTGATATGTAAAACGAGTCAACTGCCATCTTCATCTTGAAATTCCCATTAATAAAACTTGAGATTCTCATCTATATCAATCTCGTCTACAACATCGATGTCATATATATACACCTAGTCTATAGCCATAAAGAAACGAGTAAAGAAGTGACAGCCAAAAAGTTATAAAAGGGGATTCAAAAAGAATCTCCAGAGTACTATCCTGCTTAAACTTCTGACCTAAAGCTATTCTTTCCTTTTAAAAAAAATCAAATCTTGACGAACTTCACGTGAATATACTAGTTCATACATAATGAAAATAAACAATCGTTTCCCATATACAAGTTCATATATAATGAAAATAAACAAATTGTTTCCCATATACTAGTTCATATATAATGAAAATAAAAAAATCGTTTCCCATATACTAGCGCAGAGTATGCATTAGTACGTGAAATGTACTGATCATGAAGGATAGAATAAAGTTGAACAATAAACATAACTGAGCAAAGCATAAAACAGAGCAATGATATAAGATGAGTTATACATAAATTACTAAACATGAACTAACTGAACATAATGATTAAGTTTATGACATGCTGAAACTGAATACTGAATTGTGACTGATAATCTTGTCAATATACTAGAGTTTGTATGTGGGAGCTAATATTAATCAACATAAAACCGCATGAGCTAAATTTGGAGTTTGATATATACGCCACATCGAGAGGACCAAATATACAATACTCGAGGTATAGAGGCATGATTATTGTGATCACTAAACTAATGCCCAACAAAGAGAACTTAACCTATGGGGCACGTAGTTCTGGACTATGAGGGTGACTGAACCTAGTCCAATTTGGTATTAAGATTACTCCCAATAGAATGTATAAACAAAATATAACTAAAATAAACTAGATTGATTGATATTCTGAAATGCTAACTAAAAATGCAACATTAATGTACTGATAACGAATCATTCTTAACTCAAGCAAGTATATCTGAATAATTTCACCTAGCAAGTGTAATTCATGAACTAAAAGAATCTATACATCTAAGGTTCGGAGTTTCAAGATAGAACTAAGTGATAGTTTCACGAAAGCATGATAATCTGATTTAAATTAGTCTAAAAATTAATAACAACATAACTTCTGTAATTCTAGAAACCCTAGGTCTAACATGTTGAAGAGAATCAATAATCTGACTTGATTCTAAGGACCTACTTGGGTGAAAAGAACCCACTAGTGAAATCCCACATACGTGGTGATGAAATTAATAGAGAAATCTTTTTATTTTAGGGCTGGAACTGAAAAAAATCTTGATGCGTGTTCTTGGAGGGGCTGCTCGACTTTCTCTATGATGTGCTCTAAGTTTCATTTGATTTTTGGTGAATGAATGATTAGGGTAGGTTATAATTTAGTTTCTAGGATAAAACTGAAAAAATTACGTAGTTTAGGGGTTCAACGCATAAGGAAAAGACCAACGATCCTTGACTTAAAAGTTGTCAAGCCGACGGACTAGACCGATGGACCTGGATAGATTGACGGTCCTTTATAGTCGGCCATCGTCTACTGTCTGGGATTTGGAGCTGTGTAGATGATCCAGAGACTTGGACCACAGACCGTTATCCGACCTTGTAACATCCCGAAAACTCGTAAGTTGAAGTACTGAGTTCTAGAGCCTTGTAGTGGAAGTTTGGAGTATTGTATGAGGATAAATTTTGTAGAAATGATTTCCGTACTTAGAATAGCATGTTTAGGGGTTTAACTTCTGGACGCGACCACCCAAGGGGTCCTTGAAGGGGATCCCAAACTAAGTCCGCAAAATTGTCAAGTATAGTGACCTACCGATGGCCATTCACGGCCAGTAGATCAACCTACGCCCCGTAGGTCATGGGCGTAGGTTAGGACTCAGTTGGACTGAAAAATATGAGCCACAGGTCAAAACTACGGACCAATAACACGGATAGTAGTCCTATCCACGGTCCATGGCTGGCAGGGCGTGAGTCATGGCAGTTTTTCAGCTTTTTGTTTTTAGTTGAATGTTTAGGGGTTAAGTAAATTATTAATTAGTGGTTACAATAGGTCGGTCAATAGCTTATTTAACTACCTATATAAGATTAAAAAAACCTAAACTAATCATTAGAACTTATTCATCTAAAGACCCCAAACTATCTCCAGAAATCATCTCTCTAGAATAGAAGAAGAAGAAGAAGAAGAATTATGCAAACTATAGTTATAACATCTAATATGATTTTTGTGTTTTCTATACGTGAAAGTTGTTCAAAAAAATTGTAACTCCACATGAGGTGCCTTTTGAGTAATTATAAATCAGATTTTTACAACTTGCTCGCTTTAGTGATCTCATGCCAGTGGCTAGCATTGGCTTCCATGGAGATGGAGGATAATATTCACATCAGTTCTTGCAAGGCTTTCTCCACTCCAATGATCTCGAGTCTACAGGTGCAACAATCATGAGTGCTTTTATATCTCCTATTCCTCAAATGTTTCCGTTGTCGTTGAGCACAAGTAGAAGTCTTTAAACTCAATTCGTGATCTTTTCATGGGATTCAAAGGTAATTATCTTTCCCTTTGATATATATTGTTTATTCTATCTTAATTTATGTGTTTCACTCTCTACTTGAACGTTAATTCTTTAAAAGTTAGATTTTCATATACCATTTGAGGTTCAAAATGACCTTCATCTTCACCCAACTTTTGGGAATGTGATGCTCACTTCAAAGGAAGTATAATGAGGGAGTTAATTTTCCATTTCATTGTCGAGTTTCGAGGTTCAATTTTTCACCTCATTTTTGTTATGAATTTTGCGACATTAATATGAGTATCACTAATCCTGAAGTCGATCCACGACTCTCGAAGAGATAAAGGTCTCGAGTAGCGATTCTAGTAAGGTTTCAACTTTGAGGCAGGTTACAACTTGTTTATTTAGACTTAGCTTACTTAGACACTATATAAATTGGGTTTCATATGATCATTAGAAAGCTTGTAGGGTTAACTTTTAGTATTACATCATCCTTAGTTATACTTTTTCGGTTTTTCTGATATTAGACTAGTAGTTTAACCTTAAACCTTAGTCTAAGTTGATCAACTCCTACGCTTGATTAGTGTAGAATGCTTAGATTGCTTTAGGGGGATTTAAACATAGTTTTAGAAGAGTTGGTTGCTTCAAGAGTGAGTAATTTATATGAGTCTTAGGCTCCATAATATTGAAGCGCCAACTGATGATCCACCAGTTTCGGAAAACTAGCATTCTTCTATCAATAAGTAATATTGAACGGCAGCAAGTGATGATCCTACTTCTATGGAAACTCATATTTTGCGATTATTAAATAATTTTTTTCAACAAAGTCCAACTGAGGAATTTAATATCTTCCGTGTAAAATCCTCTATTACACACAATAGGCACGATGCAATAAGTATTAGGGAAAAAAATTAAGCAAATAGTTAGATACTTTAAATAGGCTAACCAAGAAAGTCAAGTAATTTAAGTCCGTACATACTTTATCTTGTTATCAACAAGGATCCTCGGGGTTTCCTTACAAAATAGATTGGTTGTGTATTGGAAAACAAATTTAGGCATGGCATTTATTGATTTACTAAGTGGCGGAGCATGTTTACTATTGTTGCCAAATATTGTTTATTTTTAAAATTACTTTTTTAAAATATTTTTTTAGAGATGTGTACTAAAATAAGTGTATTTGGATAATTCATTTGAAAAGCCTTTTTCATAAGCAAATTGTTTATGGATTAATCTTTTTTAAAAGTGTCTTTGAGAAGTCAAATTACGAAAAAATGGAAAGTATAGCACACTTTTAATATTTATATTATTTTATAGAGAGAAACTATTTTGAATATCTATTATAAAAGTTTTAGTTAAATTATTATCTTTATTTAATCAACTATATATATTAAAATTTAAAATCAATGATATGCCTTTATTTGGGAGGGCTGAAATCATTAATTGCTAAATTATTTTTTGTTTTTTCTACTTTTGCAATCACATCTTTTGTTTTTCTAATTTTTCACAATAATACGTATAATAATATATAAAATATATAATATAAAATTTCATAAAAATTTGTTATTTTAAAATGAGAGGAAATTCTTCTATTTATAGCCAACAAAGTGTAGTGTGAACAAATGCTAATTGTGTCTTAAAGAAAAGGTCACAACTCTTTGAAAAAATCACAACTTTTCGGAAATGTCAACCTTCCATAAATGTTACAAATTTTGAAGAAAGGTTATTCAATTCTAGTTTACCATTTGTTATATTAAATGAAAAGGCAAAATTGCAAATCATAACACTACTCTATCCAAGTTAACATAATTTCATTTTAACATGATTACATAGTGTCTTTATTAGAGAGTCAAATAAATATTTTCTCAATTTTCTTTATCACAAATTTTGTCAGTATAACACTATCAATTACATTCAAAATATTAAATATTTTCAATATATGTATAACTAATGTTTTTATCAAGAACAAAGATTGCATAATCATATGATGTACAAAAAAGTAATATGTAGTCATTATGTATTTTAAAATTTAAATGCAATCTTCCAAAACTAAATTTGATATGTAATTTGGAATTTAAGTTGTGTACAAACAAACAATAAGGATCCTTGAAAACGATGAAAGAGAAGTACGGAAAATGGAAAAAAAAGTTTAAAAGGAGTACTTTAGCGTGAGAAAATAATTATTATTGTATATCATATAATTATACTTAATTGCTAGTTTTAATTCTATCATTTGACTTTTTTCTATTTTTTTGCACCTTTTAATATTGACATTATTATGACAATAACAAAACATCATATATACTTTTAGTCTTGATCTCTTGGAGAAGAAAAGATTTCATTAGAGAATGTTGTAAATAAATGTATTCTGTAAGAAGTTATTTGTGAATCTGCATAGGTAGATTTACATACAGTTTATACTAATAAATGCTTATAACAATAACTTTACAAAAATATCAACAACAAAGTTTAAATATGTAGTAAACATTAAAATTAATATCAGAAGCATAAATTGATGATTGTAAAAAAACATAGCAGGATCTATGACAAAAGAGTGAAACAAAAAGGAAATATCGAGCCCACTAAATGCAAAGTGTATCCTTATCAGTGACCCAATCAAAAGGAGCAACGTACAGAAATATTTACCTGTGCAGAAAAAGAAGAGGAAGAAGTAGTTTTGAATCAAATATTTAACTAAAATGTGCAGAAGAAGAAGAAGAAGTTCAGAATTTTAGTTATTTTAAAATGAGTGAAAACACCTCTATTTATAGAGAACAAAGGATAGTGTGAACAAACTATATTTATGCCTTACTAGAAAAGTCATAACTCTTTGAAAAAGTCACAACATTTTGAAAAGGTCACAATCATTCATAAAAACCGCAACTCTTTATAAAAGTCGCAACTTTTCAATAAAAGTCACAAATTTTCATATTAAAAAGGAACGCTTGTTTGTCGTGACACCATGTAGGCGGGCCTAGGATTCTCTTATATTATATTAAAAGTAAGAGAAATTTTAGACGAATGTAAAATTACAATTTTATCCCTAAATTATATTAAATATCATAAATTATTTAATAAATTGAATATGAATAGTAAATCAACATATTATTAAATGTACCACCCACCATAAAGCCTCTTGAATGTGCATTCTTTGTATTAATTTCATGTTGGAGTAAATTCCTGACTTTTTTGTTTTGTATATCTTCCAATTGGAAATGACAATATTTAAGATTGTTCGACAAAAACAAAAACCCATACAAACTCATAATATATTTTTTTATATTTTCAAATTATTTCTATTAATGTGAAGTAAATTACATAATTTTTGTGATAAAAATGATTGATTTTTTCTAAGTAAATACCAATATATTTAGAAGCACGTTTCTAAAACTAGCCAGTACACAAAAATGAAGAAACAGATCTTTAATCTTCACTACTTAATAACATGTGATATAAATATGTGGTGGTAGATGTTTCTAACAATCTAGCTTTTCACTACCAACTAAAGTATATCCGTATAAAGACTGAAAGTTTTTAAACATTTCTCACCACTTTCTTACGAGGGTAACACACATTTCTCTACTACTTCTATCACTTAATGCGATTTTCATGCGTCAGTTTTGTTTATTGAAGTCTATTCCATAGTATGAAACATGCTTTTCAAGAAAATGATCTTCTTGAAAATAGTTATTTTGATGGTATTTGATTACCATAATTATTTGATTTAGGTATAATATCTTTCCACCAATCAATATACTAAAATATTACTAATGTTATAGATTTTGGTGTAAATGAAATTGAAAATCAAGGAAAAAGGTTAAAGATGATATGATGATGAAAGTGTTATTTTGTAAATGATTAAATCTTCAATGAGGAGTTAAATTGTTAATTTACAATAACATCTCTTAAATTTTTTTATGTTGATAATTAGCTGGACAAAGTCATTGAAGAAGACGTGCTAGAGATGTATAGTTCTTTTATAGGTTGATGTATGTAACCATGGAAGTCCAAGTAAACTAGGCCATGAACATGATTTATCTACTATTCTCATTTATTATGTCTTATGTTGACTTATGTTTATATATGCTTATGTTGGAGGTTATGCTATGACTATGATGATTATGTTATGACTATGATGATTGTGTTTATGAATATGTTATTATCTCTTATGCTTATGTATTATGTTGACTAACCATTTTTGAGATTCTCTTATGATGTAGTGCTAACTTTCATACATAGTACATTTTATACTTACACATATTACTTAAATTCTAACCAAATGCAGGGTTTCGAAGATTAAGTGTCTTTGGAGGCTAGGTTGCAAAGGGGTTAGTAGGATTGAAGAATCGGTTAGTCCTGATAGCTTCGAGGACAAACCCATGTTCCTTTGTATCATTTCTTTATGTCTTAGACTTTGTATGGGCAGTGTCCCAAGACTTTTATTCAAGGGTTTAATATATGGTTTAAGAAAAAGTTTTAGTAAAGACTTCCGCTTGATTTTGATATAAAATGACTTTGATTGTAAAAGTTTTAAATTGTCCCGACTTTTATAGTATCATATGTTCGGATTATGATAAGGGATTGTATGAGACCACTTCGGGGTTAACTACACCATGTTACTTCTAGGGGGTAGCCCCGGGTCGTAAAAGAAAGTATTAAATAAAACATCCAGCTACTCATTCTTGGCAAAAATAATTTCACGTCTTCTCGTCTTCCTTCTTCCTAGATATTTGTTCTTTGATTACAACATTCTGTTGTGGTTAGTTCTTCGGTATGGAGCACCGATTTGCGTAATAGTTAAGACAACTCAACCCTATAAATTATGTCTCTACTGTAGATAGGATAGTGCCGTTTGTTCAGGCGACTTCTCACACAGCTGCATTGAGGGCCATTTAGATGGATTCCTTTTGTTGTCCTATGCTCTGGCAAGGTATAGCATGACTATGTCAACGTGGGATTGTATCATCACGAGGCTCATAGTTATGGTTTATGGTTAGAGAAACTCTCTAAGAAAAGTAAAGTATGTTATTTTAGTGTTTTGCTATTGCAGGGTTTTTTACACCCAATATTTTTCTCTACGTTTTCCTACAATCATTTTTCTTCATGTTTCTTTGGCCTGAGTAATTTACTAAAATTGATTTGCCTTTTAACGCTTATTAAAACATTTATATTTTCTTTGTTTTTGAATATTTTAATTAAATATGCTTGAGTATATGTAGATGCATATACATTTGGCACTGTTTACTCTTTAATAATTTGATAATTTTTTACGTAAAATATTTGATTCAGGACTTCTTCTTCTTCAGTTAAATATTTGTGTACTTTTCTCCTTTTTGAGTGGTTCACTGACAAGGAGAGACTCTGCATTCAGTGGGTTCGATTTTTCCTTTTTGTTTCATTTTAATGTCACAGATCCTAGTATGTTTTTTTATAATCATTAATTTATGCATATGATATTAATTGTTATTGTTTACTACATATTTTAAACTTTGTTGTTTATGTTCTGTAAAGTTATTGTTATAAATATTTGTTATTATCAACTGTATGTAAATCTAACTACGCAAATTCACAAATAACTTTTTTACAGAATACATTTATTTAAATTATTCTCTAATGAAATCTTTTCTTCTCCAAGAAATCAATACTAAAAGTTTATATGATTTTTTGTTATTGTCATAATAATGTCAATATTAAAAGGTGCAAAAAAATAGAAAGTCAAGCGGTAGAACTTAAACTAGAAATTAAATAAAATTAATTGATATACAATAATGACTTTTGTCTCACACCAAATTAATTCTTTTAAACTTTTTTCTCATTTTACTTCTCTTTCATCCTTTTGAAGGATCCTTAATGTTTTGTTTGTGCACAACTTCAATTCCAAAACACTACCATAACTATATTGCATATCAAATTTGAATTTTGAAGGAACACATATTAATTTTAAAAAACATAATGACTACATATTACTTATGTGTATATGATATGATTATACAACCTTTGTTCTTGATAAAAACTTTAGTTATACATATTTTTTTAAAAATATTTAATATTTTGAATGTAATAGATAATGTTATACTAACAAAATTTGCTAAGAAAAATATTGAGAAAATATTTATTTGACTCTCTATTAAAAGATACTATGAAACCATTTTGACTTTTCTTTAACTAGAATTGAATAACCTTTTATTAAAAGTTTTCACTTTTATGAAAAGTTGTGACTTTTACGAGAAGTCTTTGTTAGGTTGTGGAGCCTGATTAATATTTGATGTACTGTTCATTCTCTATTTATTCTCTGTAATTGTTCATACTCTGCATCATTAATATATGCCTCACCGCCGTGGAAGTTTACTCACGGGGTGTTACCACGAACTATTGGTTTCTCTCTTTCTCTCTCTAGATCTCTCATCTCTCTATCGAAAGTTCTTGTGTTCTTCATTCATCAAGTGTGTCTGAGTATGGATTGGATCCTAACAACTGGTATCAGAGCTAAGGAGATTCAACACGATCACTGAAGATGGATAGTTCGAAGCTTGGAATCGAGAAGTTTGATGGATCCAATTTCAGTTTCTGGAAGATGCAAATCGAAGATTATCTGTACCGGAAAGATCTTTATGAACGTTGATCGGGATGAAGCTGGAATCCATGACGGAGGAGTAGTGGAAGCTCAAGGATCGCCAGGCTCTAGGGTTTATCCGGTTGACTTTGTCAAGAAACGTGACTTTCAACATCATGAAGGAGAAGACTATGTCCGATCTGTTGAAGGCACTGTCAAACATGTATGAAAAACCATTGGCAATGAATAAGGTATATTTGATGCGTAGATTATTCAACTTATAGATATCTTGGAAGGGATTTGTTGCTGATTATATAAATGAGTTCAATATGATTGTGAGTCAACTCAGTTCTGTGAATATTAATTTTGAAGATGAAATTAAGGCGTTGATTTTGATATCAACTCTGCCCGAGTCTTGGAATACTGTTGTTGCTGCGATTAAAAGTTCCTGTGGATCTGAGAAACTAAAGTTTGGTGAAATCCGTGATGTTGTTCTTAGCGAAAGTATTCGCAAACGAGTAGTGGGAGATTCATCGGGCAGTTACCTCAGCGTTGACCGAAGGGGGAGAAGTAAGACAAAAGGCCAAAATCAACATGGTCGATCAAAATCAAAGAATCGAGGAATATCTTTGAACAGATCAAACGTTACTTGTTGGAATAGTGGAGAAACAGGGCACTTTCGGACGAGCTGTACAAAGCCAAAGAAGAAACATAATCAGAAATCTGGAGATGACAATGATTCTGTAAATTCAGCAGAGGACATTAGGGATGCTCTAATCCTTAGTGTGGACATTCCGGTTGAATCATGGATTTTGGATTATGGTGCATCTTTCCATTCGTCTCAAAGTAAGGAGTTGTTCCAAAATTTCAAATCTGGAAATTTAGGATAGGTGTATCTTGTTGACGATAAACCCTTAGAGATTTAAAGAAAGGGGGATGTTTGTATAAAGATCCCCTCGGGAAACCAGTGGACATTAGAGGATGTCAGATATATTCCTGGTCTCTAGAAAAATCTGATCTCTGTTGGTCAGTTGGATAGCACGGGATATGCAGCAGAGTTTGGGAAAGGTTCGTGGAAGATTGTGAAAGATGCTACGGTAGTAGCTCGTGGCACGAAATCTGGAACATTGGACACATGAGTGCTTCCGATTCATGTCTGTGGCACAACAGACTTGGACACATGAGTGCTAAAGGAATGAAGATGCTGGTTGCAAAAGGAGCATTAGAGGGCTTGGAGTCTGTTTATATGGGTCTTTATGAGAGCTGTGTTATGGGCAAACAGAAAAGAGTAAGCTTCACAAAGACTCCCAGAGAGTCAAAGAAAGTGCAGTTGGAAATGGTCCATACAAATGTTTGGGGACCATCTCCAGTATCATCACTTGGAGGATCCAGATTCTATGTTACCATCATTGATGATTCCAACAGGAAGGTATGGGTTTACTTCTTGAAGCATAAGTCAGGTGTGTTTGCAACTTTCACGAAGTGGAAAGCTGAAATTGAGAATCAGACCGGTTCGAAAATCAAATGCCTAAGGTTCGATAATGGAGGACAGTATAAAAAATCCGAGTTCAAGGCATTCTGTGCAGCTGAGGAAATCAGATTGATGAGAACAGTTTCTGGTAAGGCAAGGCAGAATGGAATTGCTGAGAGGATGAATGGAACATTGAATGAGTGTGCAAGGAGTATGAGGATACACTGTGGGATGCCCAAAATATTTTGGGCGGATGCTGTGAGCACAGCTGCCTATTTGATCAACAGGGGACCATCAGTTCCTTTAGGGTTCAAGATTCCAGAGGAGGTGTGGACAGGAAAAGAACTCAAGTACTCACACATGAGGACTTTTGGTTACACTGCTTATGTTCATGTTGATCCAGAAAAGATAGTCAAGCTTGAAGCCAAGGCTGTGAAGTGTTACTTCATAGGCTATGGTTCTGATTTGTTTGGTTACAGGTTTTGGGTTGACAAGAATAGAAAGATCCTGATACATTGTGACGTGACATTTGATGAGTCTGTCATGTACAAGGACAGAGAGCAGAAGGTT
Organism: Solanum pennellii; assembly: GCF_001406875.1. Classification (NCBI taxonomy): domain Eukaryota; kingdom Viridiplantae; phylum Streptophyta; class Magnoliopsida; order Solanales; family Solanaceae; genus Solanum; species Solanum pennellii. The sequence goes on from NC_028640.1 coordinate 22,872,778, forward strand.
CTAGAGATTACAAAGCAAGTGGGAGTTGAGGTTGAGTTGGAGAAGAGTAACCCCAGAGATGTTGAAGCAGATACTCAATCAAATCCTACTGAAGAATCTGAAGAGGAGCAAGTTACACCTAAGCAGGTGTTAAGGAGATTATCTAGAACCTTCAGGGCACTAGATAGGTATTCACCTTCATTACACTATCTATTGCTGACTGATGAGGGGGTACCAGAGTCTTTTGATGAGGCCCTACAGGTGGAGGATTCAATCAAGTAGGAGCAAGCCATGGATGATAAGATGAGGTCACTTGAGAAGAATGACACATGGGTGTTGACTGAGTTACCTGTAGGGAAGAGAGCTTTGCTGAACAAGTGGGTGTTCAGAATCAAGACTTAATCAGATGGCAAAAGAAGGTTCAAAGCTCGGTTTGTGGTCAAAGGATATTCACAAAGGAAAGGTATTGATTATGCTGAAATATTTTCTCCTGTTGTGAAGTTAACCTCTATTTGAATTCTGTAGTATTGTTGCATCGGAGAATTTGCATCTAGAGCAAATGGATGGAAAAATAGCATTGTTACATAGAGTTTTGGACAAAGAGATCTATATGCAGCAACCAGAAGGATTTGTGGTTCAAGGCAAGGAACACATGGTGTGCAAGCTCACCAGGAGCTTGTATGGACTAAAGCAAGCACCAAGGCAGTGGTACAAGAAGTTTGACTCCTTCATGACCAATAGAGGATTTTGCAAAGCTGAAAAGGATCCGTGTTGTTACTTCAAGAAATACACTGATTCATATGTCTTTCTACTCTTGTGTGTGGATGATATGTTGATTGCAGGATCTAGTATAATGGAGATTTACAATATGAAGACAAGGTTGTCTGCAACGTTTGATATGAAATGTTTGGGTCCAGCGAAGCAGATTTTGGGGATGAGGATTTCTCGGGATAGATTTGCTGGCACTTTAAATCTATCTCAGGAGTTTTACATTGAGAAGGTGTTGAGCAGATTCAGGGTTAATGATGCTAATCCTAGGACTACTCCATTGACAAATCACTTTAAATTGTCAAAGGGGCAGTCACCCAAGATAGCCGAGGAGTGTGAGCATATGACACTTGTTCCATATGCTTCAGCAGTTGGGAGTTTGATGTATGCTATATTCTGCACTAGACCTGATATAGCACATGCAGTGGGAGTTGTTAGCAGGTACATGGCGAACCCGGGGAAAGAGAATTGAGAAGCTGTGAAGTGGCTTCTGAGATATCTGCGAGGTACATCCAGTAATTCACCTTTTTTTGGCAAAGGCAAGGTGACTCTACAAGGTTTTGTGGATGCTGATCTTGGTGGACTCGAGCAAGAGTACATCCGGGTACATTTACACCAATAGGTAGAACAACAACGAGTTAAATGTCCAGGCTTCAGAAGTGTGTTTCTCTTTCATATACTGAAGCTGAGTATGTGGAAATAGCTGAAGCTGGGAAAGAGATGATATGGCTGGCAGATCATCTGGAGGAATTTGGTAAGAAGCAGAGCGAGAAGATTCCTTACTTAGATAGCCAGAGTGTCATACAGTTGGTGAAAAATCCAGTCTATCATTCGAAGACAAAACACATCAGAAGGCGGTACCATTTCACTCGCAGGACAGTGGAGAATGGTGATATGTGCTTGGAGAAGATAGAGGGTCAAAAGAACCCAACAGACATGTTGACGAAATGTGTTTATGTTGGGAAACTGGGGTTATGCAAAACCTCGGTTGGTCTTCTGTAGTTGTTGCTACAGATGTCGGGGTGCGGTAAAGATGTTTATGATGAAGAGATTTTTTTAGAATGTAATTTTCGGATGACTGAATCAGTCTCCAAGCGGGAGAATTGTCAGGTTGTAGAGCCTAATTAATATTTGATGTACTGTTCATTCCTTATTTATTCTCTGTAACTGTTCATACTCTTTATCATTAATATATACCTCACCGCCTTGAATGTTTACTCATGGGGTGTTACCACGAACTATTGGTTTCTCTCTTTCTCTCTCTAGATCTCTCATCTATCTCTCGAAAGTTCTTGTGTTCTTCATTTATCAAGTGTGTGTGAGTGTGGATTCGATCCTAATAGTCTTGACTTTTATGAACAGTTACAACATTTATGAAAGGTTGTAACGTTTATGAAAGGTTGTGACCTTTCTGAAAAGTTGTGACTTTTTCCAAGAGTTATGACTTTTTTTGAAGAGTTGTGACTTTTCAGTAAAGCACAATTAGCATTTGTTAATACTACCCTTTGATGACTATAAATAGAGGGGTTTTCTCTCATTTAAAAATAATGAACATTCTGAAATTCTTCTTCTCCACAATTAAATATTTGATCTAGAATTTCTTCGTCACAATTAAATATTTGTGTATTTCTCTACTGTTGAGTTGCCCACTAACAAGGACACACTCTGCATTGATTGGACTCGATTTTTTCTTTATTTGTTTATCCTGGAATATTTTTTTTATACAGTCATTAATTTATGGTTATAATATTAATTGTTCTTTTTACTACATATTTTAAACTTTGTTGTTTATGTAGTTGTAAAGTTACTATTAAAAGTATTTGTTAGTACAAACTATATGTAAATCCAACTATGCAGCTTCACAAATAACTTTTTATAGAATATATTTATTTACAATATTCTCCAAAGTAGTTTTTTTCCCAATAAGATCAAGCCTAATGATTTATATGATTTTTTGTTGTTTTCATAATAATGTTAATATTAACAGGAGTAAAAAAGAATAGAAAGTCAAATGATAAAATTAAAACTAGAAATTATATATAATTATATCATACACCATGATGACTATTCTCTCACACCTATATATTTTTTTTAAAATTTTTTTCCCCATAATCCCTTACTTCTCTTTCATACATTTTAAGGATTCTTAATGTTTTGTTTGTGCACAACTTCAACTTAAAAACACTATCATAACTATACTACATATCAAATTTTAATTTTGGATGATTGCATTTTAATTTTTAAACATATAATGACTACATATTACCTATTGGTATATCATATGATTATGGAACCTTTGCTCTTGATAAAAGTATTAGCTATATCTATATCTATATACATACATACATATATATATATATATATA
>NC_028640.1:22878033-22879598 GCF_001406875.1 Solanum pennellii
TATATATAAATATTAAAAAACATTTAATATTTAGAAAATAATTTATAGTGTTATTCTAACGAAAACAGTGTTATGATTTTAATTTTGCCTTTTCATTTAATATATAAAATGGTAAACTAGAATTGAATAACCTCAATACTCTTATAAACAAATTTATATAAAAATACTATCACATCAAAATACAAGACAATTATTATTCTAATAAATTTTGTAGAGTTTGAAAATTTCGTTATCATGTCACCCCACCCCTACACCCCCGCCCACGACCCCGTCAATTTTTTTTTCAAAAAAAAATTGTTTTTTGAAAAATTAGTTTATGGGTCATGTCCTGGGTCGAAAGTGATGGTCTAATATTAGAACAACCATCAGGGTCTTGTCCTACTTTTGTTTTGGAGTCAGGTGCTAGATTAATTATCGTGGTAGATTTTCAAATCAGAAATTATTTTCCTTAAGAGTAATTTTTAGTTTAAAGCCAAAAATAAAAGATATTTTCTAAAATATATTTTTCATTTGCCAACAAAACCATAAAGAATACCAGAAATTATTTTTAACTCATCAACCAAACATGAGAAAATAAGTTAGAAATCCACTTGTTCTCTGAGAAAACATTTTCCTTCATTCCAAACACAACCTTAGAGGTCGTTTGATAGGCCACATTAGAAGACATAGCCCATGTATTATGTAAGATACTAATAAATGGGACTGCGCTTCGCGCGGTTAGTATATTCTTTCATGTGGATTAGAAGAATAATAGTCCTTAGTGGAATATTCTAGAAATATAAGGAGAATTTCATGAAAAACCTTAGAATTTCATAGATTTGCATGAAAGATCTTTGCATTGTTCTACTTGTATAGATAGTTTTAGAATAACGTCTTGTACATAATTAATATGCACAACACTGAGTTGGAGAAATTATCCAAGTGGAAGACTTATATTGGGAGAACAATTGTCCTTAGTGGAATATTCTAGAAATATAGAAAGAAATTCTTAGAAAACCTTAGAAAATTCAATAGATTTGAATGGAAAGTTCTTGGAACCTTCTAGATGTGTAGAGAGTGTTAGAATAGGGTCTTGTACATAATTTATTTTTTCAAATTAGCCCCTAGAGAAGCACAAATGACATCAAACAATAAAAACCAATTCTTCCCCGTCTTAATTAATACAAAAGTCTTCTTAAGTAATTCTTTTCTGAAAATATTTTCTAATTTTTCCATGTTTAGTTGTTTTAAATGTTTGGAATTTTTTTCCTAAGCCCACTCATTTTTCACAAATTTAAGGAAAATAACTTTCCTTTAAAAATTAAGTAAAACATTTTTCAAAACTCTACTTCATCCTTTAATTTAGTTTGATAAATATTTCGAATTTAAATTATTTTCATATTTTACGCCAGCTCACCCCTTCTAACTCCTACCCACCCAGGCGATCCCCATCATTTTTTTTTTGTTTGAAATCTTTTTTGGAAAATATTTTTTTTTTAAAAAAAGAATTCATATTTACTCCACCCCTACGCCGACACTTACCCTCATCTCCGCTACCTCCCACCCTACCCTCCCCCCTCCCCCCT
>NC_028640.1:22880518-22887332 GCF_001406875.1 Solanum pennellii
CTCCTACCCAGGCCACCCCCCATAGAAAAAAATATCAAGGAAAATTGTTTTGGAAATAAATTTCAAATTTCTCAAAGATATTCCAAGTTCGCACAAAGCCACTAGCCCATCACATACTAATTTCTCCAACTCTATGTTGTGAACGTTATCTAACAATCCAGCAATAGACATCACTATCACATCTCATGTTTTTATTGTAACTTTAATTTCTTGTGCCACACTTGAATCACCAAATTTAACACCATTCCCTAACTGAAAAAGATAATCAAGTCCTTTTTGTTGAATTTCCATATTGTAAAGTATTACTCCGTTGCTTAGAGAAACAAATCCACTATCTCCAATGTTGACTGCATGTACAATATCACATATTAAAGTCAAAATACAAGTTGTTGACAAACCTTGACATTTCGTATTAAATAAGCCTCGTTTAGAACCTCCATTTGCTGAATATTGCTCCTCTGATCTTTCTTCTCGTGAATCGATAATTTAGTATTTCTAACCAACTGTCTTGAATATTCTCCAGAATTGATACCCTTTTTCACCCATCCATCAACGCCTTCCGCTACACCTATGATTTCTTCCTCTATATAAATAAAATGTGCATCTTCCGTAAGAGAAGCTTTGTTAGATTTTGATATGTAAAACGAGCCAGCCACCATCTTCATCTTGAAATTTCCATTACAAAACTTGAGACATTAGTAATCTCACCGCAAAAGCTTAGATACTCATATGTATTCATCTCATCTACAACATCTCACTCATATATATACATCTAGTATATATACATCAAAGAAACTAGTAAAGAAGTGGAAAAGTCGAAATTTTATAAAAGGGAATTCAAAAAGAATTATGAGAGTGCTATCACGCTTAGGACTTGAACCTGTGACCTAAATCAATTACTGAATTTCCTTTACCAAAAATTCAAATCTTGACAGACTTCTACATGTGAGTATACTAGTTCATATATAATGAAAATATATAAATCGTTTCCCATAATCGCGCAAAAGGCCAAAAAATTTTATGGACACTCAATTACACCTTGAGATACTAGGTAATTTGTCTGTTTTAATATGTTTGACCAATTGATTTGGCACGGAGATTAAGAAAACAAAGAAGAATTTTGAATCTTGTGGTTTTAAAATAAAGATATTTGAAATATATCAAAAAGTCTATTAATTTTAAGGTTTTAAACATATCATATGGGAAATGCAAACAAAACAATTCCTAAAAAGTTTAAAATAAAGTAATTGTTTAGTTTCACTCTCTATATGACATTTTTAACACCACAAAATCAATGGAAATTTTAATATATTTGATATATCTTTATTTTTACACCAAAAGATTCAAAAGTTTTCTTTTATTTTTTAAACTCAGTGTCAAGTCATATTGGTCAAACAAAATGAAACCGAGAGATTACCTAGTATGTTGTGGTGTTACTCAGTATCCATAAAATGTTTTGAGTTTTGCGTTATTATGGGAAATGATTATTTTTTATTATATATGAACTAGTGAATTACCATGAAGAAATCCGTGAAAATTTGATTGTGTTTTTAAAGGAAATTCAATTATTGCTTTAGGTTAGAAGTTCAAATCCTAAGCGCATTAGTACTCTGGTCATTCTGTTTTAATCCCCTTATATAACTTTTTGGCTCTGCCACTTACTACTTTCCTAAATTGCTATAGACGAGATGGGTATAGATGAGGTAGATTTTATAGAGGAGATGGATATAAATTAGGATCTAAACTCTTGGGATGAGAGTACTATCTTGTCATGTTTTATTAATGGGAATTTCAAGACGAAGATGGTGTTTGACTCTTTTTACATACCAAAATCTAACAAAGCGCCTGAAGGTACACATTTTTTATTTACATTGGGGAAGAAGTCATCGGTGTAGCAGATGGCATTGGTTATTGGGCCAAAAAGGGTATCGATTCTTGAGAATATTCGAGACAACTGGTTAGAAATGTTGATTGATCTATTCAGTAGAAGAAAGATCAAAGGAACAAAACTCAGCCAATGTATGTTCTCAACAAGAATTATTTTATAGCGAAATATCAAGGTTCGTTAACAGCTTATATTTTAAATTTAACGTGTGATATTGTACATGCGGTCAATGTTGTAGATAGAACTGATTTTATAATAAATGGGGTGTTAGTTTACAAATAAGAAATTCAGAAAAAGGATTCATTTATGCTTTTCAGTTAGGGAATGATATTAAACATGATGATCCAAGTGTGGCACACGAAATTAATGTTACAGTAAGAATAGGCAATATGATAGTGATGGCTACAGATGGATTGTTCGATAATGCTCACGACAGCTCACGACATTGAATTTTTTTGAAATTAGAATGTGACAGGCTAGCTAATTCCCACGAACTGGAACATTTTGGAAGATGTTAGCATGAAAGATTGCAGAATATGCACTGCAGTATTCAGAAAGAAAAAGTATTTATACACCGTTTGCCATAGACTGCCTTAAAGTTGGCAAAGATGGTGTTGGTGGAAAGAGTGATGATATCATAGTGATAGTTGCTCGTATTTTCCCTCGTTAATTTTACTTAGGGGTTTAAGGTTTAGGATTTATGGTTTGTGCTTATCGATGATGTAAAATATGTGTGATCAAATTCGCTAGCTAGCATGAGTTTGGATGAACTTTCTTATATTTTTTTTGCTATTGATGCTCACAATCTTCTTGTGTCCCCTTCATTCCTACATTAGTTTAACTACATGTCATTGTTTTCCTTGCTTACAGCCACCTAATTTGTCATTGTTGTCCTTGCTCTCTAGTGTCATCCATTTATTTAAACAACATATGCCTCATCTCCATCTAATTCTTCTTATTTTCCACTCAACTGTTTTGATTCTAGCTACCAAGCATCCCTTTAAGTGGGAACTCATGTGGATAATATTCCTTTCTTTTAATGCAAAGGATAATTTACACCTTTTAACTCCCCGTAATTAATCTATATGAACATTGCTAAGTTGTTAGTATATGTGAAATAGGAGAGTTAATTAGTCAAACGTAATTGGTACATTTATCTCAAGTATAAGTTTTTTAACTTTGTAAGAAAATATAGGACGTATTCAAAAGACTTGAAAAGTTACTTCTGTATTATGACAGATTTGTCATTAAAGTAAGAGAACATTTATTATATGTTACTTTCTTACATTCTTTTGATGGATGAAAACGTAAATGATTTTTCTATTTAAGAAGTATCATTTGGGAGCTAAATAAACAGAAGAAAAACAAAAGTCATTTCTTTCATTTACTCTCTCCTTCACTAATTCTTTTACTGGTTTAATAATGAATTTTCCTATTGTGGATTTCTGGAAAATTATTTTTTTGCAACTTCAAACTTTCGAACACGAGTGGATGTGTTTGAGGGTAACTGTGGAACCTTTGGGAGAGACTGGCTACAACGATTTGTACCGGAGTTTGGTAGAATTCGCTTTCAAGGCAGCGGCTTGCCACTACACAATTTTTGTGATAAACTATTTACTACTTTATAAATATAATCCAATATCAATATTTTAGTATTTTCCACAACAAATTTGAAATATATTTACTTATAATATTTATAAATAACTATTTCCTTGAACAAATTTTTTCTTATTTTTCCAAGATTGAGCCTTTCGATGGAACAAAATTTTAACGCTTGTAATAAAAACTTTTAATTTTCTTTGAACAATTAGAAGTTGAGTATGTTTTATTTAACAAATATTCAATAGATAATTATTTTACCACTTCTGATTCTAGAAATGTTGTGCTTGTTGATGATATTATTAAAAAAGAAGTTTGAAAAGGATAATAGAACTGTGAGAGGACATTTGCTAAATCATATGACTAATCATTTACTTGATTATTTATTATCTATAAATTTGCTAAAGAAATATGAGATAGTTTGGAAAAGAAATATGATGTTGATGATGCAGGAAAGAAAAAAGAATGTTGTTAGCCAGTGGGTTAAATTCCAAATGGTTGATTATATGCAAATAATAGAACAAGTTCGGAATATGAGAACTTGACTGTTGATGTTCTCAACAAGGACATTAAGTTATGATAGAGTTTTAGGCTCATGTTCTACTTTAAAAAATCTCACCATCTTGGAGTGATTATTGAAATAAATTGAAACATAAGAAAATAAATTTTAACTCTTCAAGAACTTATTAGTCACGTGAGGACTGAAGAGGAAAACCTTCTCAAAGATAAGATGAAAGAACTTTCTCTTAATTATTCTAAATCTAATCTTGTCGAATCTTTTAATACTGTTCTGAAAGACATGCTCAAAGGCAAAAACAAAGAAAGTCTTTACAAAGGAACATGTGAAGAACAAAAATCAATTTAACAAGTCGGAGTGACAAACTGAAAAAACAAATGTCCTTGTTTTTTTGTGGAAAACTTGGTCACAGGGTTGTCAGGTGCTATCAAAGAAAAGGACAGGACTCAAAGAACAAAGGAAAAAGTGATATCAAATCTCATCCTATTGAGGGTACTGAAGTGATTGTTGGTGTAGTTGTTGAGGCAAATTTTGTGGCTAACAAAATTGGCTGGGTACTAGACACAAGCGCTTCAAGACATTTTGTTGCCAATAAACAACTATTCCATAACTTTGAAGAGTCCACCGATGGAGAGTATGTTTACATGGGTAACCCTGGTACTACTTGATTTATGGGTAAACGAAAAGTTTTACTTAAATTTACTTCTGAAACAATATTATCCTTGAACAATGTTTTGTACATTACCTCCCTCCGTAGAAACTTTCTTTCCAGATCACTTCTCAATACAGTAGGCCATAAACTTGGTTTTGAAGCTTATAAAGTAATTATTTCTAGTGGAGGAGACTTTATTTGGAAGGGATATCTTAGTGCATTATTATTTGTATTAAACATTGTTTAAGAGATGGGGATAATGCACAAGTACCCCCTCAACCTATGTCCGAAATCTCAAAGACACACTTATATTATATTAAGGTCCTATTGTCCCCCTGAACTTATTTTATTAATAATTTTCTACCCCTTTTCAGCGTACGTGGCACTATCTTGTGGGCCAAGGCTAGTTGACTTTTTTGTTAAAGTTAGTGCCACGTAGGCCGAAAAGGGTTAGAAAATTACTTATAAAATAAGTTTAGGGGGGGGGGGGGTAATAGGACATTAGTATAGTATAAGTGTATCTTTGAATTTTGGGCATTGGTTGAAGGGGTACGTATGCATTTTCCCTTTAAGAGATTGTCAATAATGCAAGTATTTCAAATTTGGATTATATTGTTGAGTGTATTAATTTGTGACATGGTATACTAGGTCATGTTAATTTTGACTTAGAAAAAACTAATGATTTTTATAACTTTATTGTGTTACAGGCAAAGCATGCCAAGAAACCTTTTAACTCTGTTATTAGTAGAAATGTCGAATTACATGATCTAATGTATTCAAATTTTTAGCAGATTTCAAGAACACTTTTAGCAAAGATAGGAAAATTATTACATTACTTTTGTGGATGACTTTTTTACTTACACTAAGATATATCTTATTAAGTCTAAAGATGAAGCTGAAAGCATATTATTTAAATTCAAAATGAGAAGTAGAAAATCAAATTAAACAAAAAAAATCAAGAGATTTAGATATGATAGGGCCGGTAAATATAGTTCTAAAAATCAAAAAGATTTTTGCGAGAAAATGGTATCATAGATGAGGTTAGTGCTCCCTATACTCCCCAAGAAAATAGTGTTGTCAACCAGAAAAATAAACCCTTAACGAATGATGAATTCTTTGCTTTTAAGATCTAGTCTATCTAAAAATATGTGGAGAGAAGCAGTTTTGTTTGCATGCTATAATCTTAATTGAGTCCCTCATTATAGCAGTTAGAAAATACCTCATATGAATTGTGGAAAGGGTTTGCTCCTATTTTGAAATTTTTCAGAAGTGTGAGGGTCCTTGGGTAAAGTTGGTTCACCTGATTTTAAACGAGTAATTGTTGGTTGTAATACTTTTAATACTATGTTTACTGGTCATGCTCAAAATAGTACTGCATATAGATATATGTCTCTAAAGGATCATTCTATTTGTGACTCTAGTGATGCAAAATCTATTGAGCATATTTTTTCTTTGAAAAAATGTACAAAGTGATATGCAAAATAATGTTTCTACATCTATGTCTACTGATTCTGGTATTGTTCCTTCTTCTAATGAGCATGAAAATAAACTTAGAAGGAGTAAAAAATATAGAATTGAGACTAGTTTTATTCCTGATTTTATCACTACTTTCTTATCTGAATTTTTTTATCTTAATATTTTAAATGATGAATTTTTGTCTATCTATTTAATAGAAGAAGAACCTAAGACTTATGATGAGCAATGAGATTAATAGATATTATATTTTGGAAAGAGGCTATTAAAAGTTAATTAGACTCTATATTTCCTAATCACACTTGAGACTTCTATGATTTAATAGTGATATACCGTGGTTCACGGTATTATTAATACTTTTTCCTTAAGTTTAGTGTGTCCAAAAACCTTTTTGTGCTAATTTTTATATAAGTTTCTCCTTATTTGCAGGAAATCTGTTCAAATATGTATGCGGAGGTTTTTGAGCGAAGAAACGCAGAAGAGACCACCTACAGAGCTTGTGACGGTCCGTCATGCTTGTGACGGTCCGTAGGTGGCAGCGTAGTGCAGCTGCTGAAGGAAGATGGGGAAGTATGACCAAGTGTGGGGTTACGGAATCCATGACGGTCCGTCGTGTCTATGACGGTCTGTCCTGCAGGTTCGTCATAAAGTTCAGAGAAGTAGTCCCAGTACCCATATTCCAAGAGTT
>NC_028640.1:22887919-22900801 GCF_001406875.1 Solanum pennellii
ATTTTCTAGATGCCGGACCAAGGATTTAGAAATACATAACTTATCACTTTGCATGCAAGATACTAGGAAAGAATTGTTATAGTTAGAATTATCAGGTTATGAACCCGTGGGGAACACGTAAACCCTAGTTACTTTGATTAATTGATCAAAATCTAACATTCAAAGCTGTTAAGAGTCTCTTTCAATTTAAGTAGTTATTTTCATTCATTTAGAAATAGAAACCCCCTTTTATTGTTTTTACTTTCCAAGAAAGTAATTGACTAAACAAAAGTAATACTAGATTGAAGTTAAGTCTAGACTATTTTCCTCGTGGGAACGATCCCAACCTCACTAGTTGGGTTATTTACTTGACACGACCGCTTTACTTCTTATTTGAGAAGTAAGTTTGAGCGTATCAAATTTTGGCGCCGCTGCCGGGGAATATAGCTTTTAGATTAACTTGAACTTATTACTATAGTTTAGTTGATATTTTCTTGATTTTACTTTGTTTTATTGTTTTTGATTTGTGCAGAATCAACCTTCTTGTATGCCAAATACACGGAGAGGAAGAGAACCCTTGTTTCCCTACGATCACGAATTAGAGCGTTCACTACGCAACATGAATCGAAACTTGGGAATCAATGATGATGAGCCAAACCAGAACATCCCATTTCCGGTTGATGTTCATGGTCAGTTGTTACCTGATGCTCCGGGTGAACACCAACAGAGGGGACAAAATCCCGTTCCACGGCCCCAAGCATACTACAGAGGCTATGATAACATAGCAGACTCCGATGGGCCACTTGTTTTGCCTCCTCTACCCACAGGCCATACTTTTGTGGTAACTAGTAGCCTGATGCAAATGCTCACTGCCAGAGGTTTGTTTTCAGGGCTACCTTCTGAGGATCCACATGCCCATATAGCTAAGGTAAGGGCAGTGTGTGTAAAAGCTGTGTAGGGAGGCCTGACTTGGACTTAGATGTAATAGGGCTCAAAGTGTTTCCTCTCTCACTGAAGGGAGAGGCTGCTATATGGTTCACTGAGCTTCCTTATAACTCAATTTTCATTTGGAACCAACTAAGGGATGTTTTCTTAGCATGCTACTATCCGGTCTCCAAGAAACTAAACCACAAAGACAGAGTGAACAGCTTTGTGGCACTACCAGGAGAGTCAGTTTGTAGTTCTTGGGATAAACTCACCTCATTTTAGAGAAGTGTTCCAAATCACCGTATAGATGATGAGTCACTAAAGGAATACTTCTATCGGGGATAGGATGATAATAATAAAGCGGTGTTGGACACTATAGCAGGTGGATCTTATGGGGAATGTCCTTATGCTGAGATTGCCGAAAAATTAGACAAAATCTCCCGGAATAATAAAGCTTGGAGTTCTAGGAAGTAAGATACCGGGAGAAACACCTTCGGAGTGCAGTCCACTCACAACCCAGCCACAGATGAGATTCGTGAAGAAATGGCTCAGATGAGAACTGAGCTTAGGTTGGTACTAAAACATGTCACAGGGGGTGCAGAAAAGATAAATGCAGTCAACTACTTGGATAAACCACCACCTCCTAATGATGAATGCTATTATGCAGAGGACACTTATGCAGTAAATGAGCAGACGGGGGGGTTTCCGACCGAGCGCCCAAGGCTCAAATCAGGATAATTGGCGCCAAGTTCAAGGGAACCAAGGTCGGATCTATGGTAACTATAACCGTGAGGGTCATTATGTCCGATATGGAAACTACAACCGCGACAACAACTTCAACAGGGGTAATTACGGTAACAGAAATGATAGGAATGGGCCCTATGTCCCCCCTCAAAATCGTGATGTTACTCCTAGGGATGGTGGAGATAGTATGGCGCGAGTTGAGGATATGTTGCACAAAATGATGAGGAGGTTCGATGCTAGTGATGAGCACATTAAAGAGTTAAGGTGTGATTTAGCAGGTATTGGGCAAAAAGTCGATACACATGCAATATCGATTAAGCAGATCGAGTTGCAAATGGCCCAATTATCTGCGACTATGAACACACGGCAACCGAGCACTCTTCCTAGCAACACTGTCCAAAATCCGAAAAAGGATGCACACTGTATGGCAATCACTACTCGGGGTGGTAAGCAAACCATTGACCCACCTACGCCGTCTAATGAGGAAAAGGTGAGAAAGAATGATGATAAGGTGGTAAAGGGCAGTGGTGAAGCAGAAGAGAGCGCGGGAAAAGATGCAGAAGTCCCTACGAAGGTAATTCCCATGCCTAGACCACCACCACCCTTCCCTCAGAGATTATTGAAAAAGACCGAGGATGGAAATATCGGCGTTTTATAACAATGCTGAAGCAGCTTTCTATCAATGTCCCTTTGGTAGAAGCTCTTAAAACAAATGCCCGGATATGCCAAGTTTATGAAAGATCTGGTTACAAATAAAAGATCGGTCACTTTCGAGGATGATGATAGATTGCAGCATTGTAGTGCTATTGCTACAAGATCTCTCGTACAAAAGAAAGAAGATCCGGGGGCGTTCACTATTCCTTGTACAATCGGGTCATTACATTTTGCGAAAGCATTATGTGATCTGGGGGCAAGCATAAATCTCATGCCCCTCTCGATTTACAAGAAGTTGGGTTTGGGTGACCCAAAACCCACTGCGATGCGGCTACTGATGGCTTATCGAACAGTGAAAAGGCCTATAGGGATACTCCGTGATGTGCTAGTAAAAGTGGAGTCATTCATATTTCCGGCAGATTTTGTTATTCTTGATTGTGAAGTCGATTTTGAAGTGCCTATTATTCTTGGGAGCCCATTCCTTGCTACAGGTAGAGCCGTAGTTGATATGGAAAACGGGCAGATGAAATTTCGGTTGAACAATGAAGAAGCGACCTTCAACATTTGTAGGACCATGAGGCAGAGTGGTGAGCTCCAATCGGTATCAGCCATATCCCACAAAGAAAAGATGAAGAAGGAGAATGAAGAAAAAAGTGCAAAACAAGAGTTTATGGTTGGGGATTTGGTACTTTTAGATAAATCTGGGTTGCCTTGTCTTCCGGGCAAGATCAAGTCCAAACGGACTGGCCCTTACTTGATCACCCAAGTATTCCCTCATGGAGCAGTTGAGTTAAAAACCAAGGAGGGAGTGCGGTTTAAGGTGAATAGAGAACGAATAAAACTCTATTTTGGGCATACTATATCGGTGAATGAAATGATAGAGGCATACCATCTTGATGAAGGCTGAGTAATGAAGTGTCCTCAGTCGTGCCGCGACGTTAAATCAGGCGCTTGTTGGGAGGCAACCCAATACTTATAGTTTTTTTCCCTTTCATTCTTTCTAGTAATGGTAGCATTTTCTACTAATGGGGTTTAAATTTGCAGGCACATCACCAGGAAATTCTGTAGAAAATCACTCTGCAACAGTCACAAACGGACACATGCGACGGACCGTCGTTCTCTCGACGGTCCGTCCTGCACAATTGTTCTGGTTGTCAGAGACCCTATTCCTAAGGGTCTCTCACATTTTCTAAGTGTCCTTCAATGGACATCTACGACAGACCGTCATACTCTCGACGGCCCGTCCTTCATAACCGTCATGACGGTCAGAGACCCCTCTCTTAAGGTATCCATTTTTTTAAGTGTCCCCCGACGGACATCGACCACGGACCGTCATAATCACAACGGTCCGTGCTGATTGTCGGCGCTTTGCGCCCCAGGTTTGCTTCACCTACCATTCTTGTATTTCAATTTTTTTTATGCATTGGGGACAATTGCATGTCTTTTTGTTGGGGGTGGGGTAAATGGAAAGTGAGTGCTAGGGTGAAGTCTGAGTAGCCCAATTCACTATCCTCTTTTGGGGTTTTCTTTCCTGTGTTCTTTTTCCCCAAGAGACTGATTACTTTTTCTGTTGAATCGGCATGTCTATATCTTTTGTACATAGTTTAATTCTGGAGCATGATGGCTAAAATGATATCCTGATAAACTGTAAAATGATGCACGACTAGGCTTAGTAACTGATAAATGTGTGGCTCTAAGCATGACATAGAGGTACACCATTGCATTACCCTAAGTCTAAAATTCGAACTAGGTGTCTGATAATCTGGTAGAGTGATGAGATGTCAAGTGAGTGTGAGGAAGATTTGAATAGTCCACTATTTGTACTGAGCTAGAACTTGCCTGGTTAGTCCTGCTAAAAGTAAGCTGTAATAGACAATTAGGAACGGATCATAGGCCCTTATTCAATATAGCCCATTTTTAGCCTAAATGAAAGAAAACCAAATGAAATTTATCCTTCTTTGATCCAAATGTTCTGAGCTTAAAGTAGACCTTTCTTTTTCACCCCAACTGATCTTTCTAGGAACAATGTGTTGGCCCTGGTCCCTCCTTGGACATGTGCACCTCAGCTTATGCCAAAAGCATAAGTTGAGGGTGGCTAATGCAGTAAACAACCTTCGTTATGGCCCTTAGCCAACTTTGGGTTTGTGTACATTGACTCATGGCAAAGCCATGAGTTGAGGGTGGCTATTATGAGGAATGCTCTGGAAAGTTGGGTTGAAAGAACAAAGAGAAAGAAAGAACAAAAGTAAAGTGACTCAAGAATTAGTTGAAAGATAAGTAAAGAAAAAGAAAAATATACAAGAAATACAAGCAAGAAAAGAAGAGAATCACGTACACAAATGAAGAGAGAAGAGAAAATAGCAAGGTGAAAGAATATGAGAAACTGGGCGAGATAAAATGATAGAAAGAGGGAAGGTTTAGCCGATATGTCAAGGAGGGCAAAAAGTCACTAAAGTATACCTAAATATACCCTACCTGACCCTGAGCCTATGTTACAAGCTAAGAAAGTCCTATCGTGATCCTAAGGGTTGTATAGCGAACTTAAGGCAGTGAAAATAAGGGCAAGCTTATGGCAATAGGTATGAATGAGTGTGACTTTGTTCTGAGAGCGAGTGTTGAAAAGTAATCCTTATACTCAAACTGAAATCATTGTGTGAAAAATGAGGATTTTGTTTTAAAGTGAGGACACTAGTTGCAATACCGGAATTGTTAGCACCTCGGTGAGAAATTGAAGAGGATAGGTGTTAGTGCATGGTGAGTCTGTGTCATGTTCTGATCCCACATAATTCAAGCCTAATAGTGATAGCATGCATAGATATGATGAGATTAATCGGGATTGATAGCCAAATGATTGCAAAGGATAAAACATGGATACTATTGTACAAAGATTTTGTATTGAGTCATAGTGCGTCGCTTGAGGACAAACAACGAATTTAAGTTGAGGGTGTTGATATACCGTGGTTTCACGGTATTATTAATACTTTTTCCTTAAGTTTAGTGTGTCCAAAAGCCTTTTTGTGCTAATTTTTATATAAGTTTCTCCTTATTTGCAGGAAATGTGTTCAAAGATGTATGCGGAGGTTTTTGAGCGAAGAAACGCAGAAGAGACCACCTAAGGAGCTTGTGACGGTCCGTCATGCTTGTGACGGTCTGTAGGTGGCAGCGTAATGCAGCTGCTGAAGGAAGATGGGGAAGTCTGACCAAGTGTGGGGTTACGGAGTCCATGACGGTCCGTCGTGACCACGACGATCCGTCGCGCTGTCCGTCGACCCAGCCGCGTTTTGACAGAGTTCCAGCAATTAGAGTCCTTGTTTTATTAGGTTTTTATTTTCTATAAATAGTTCGAAAAACCTCGTTTTTGAGGTTAGACTCGGTATTATTAGTTAGACTCTGGATCATTATTAGACTCTGTGTATTAGTGTTAGATTCTTGATTATCATTAGACTTTTTGGTGAGATTATTGAGTACTTTGAGATTCTTGCAAGTGATTATTGGTGATTAATCAAGCAAACTTTCAGATTTTACTCTTTCTCATTGAAGTAAGTACATGAATACTTATTTAATATATTTGAATATTGTGATTATGACTATGAGTAACTAAGCTCCATAACTAGGGTTGCGGGAACCATAGGAGAATAATGAGATAAAACCTAACTAAAATAACAATTCTAGAATAGTGTCTTGCATGTATTAATAATTCTTTCGCTTAGAAGTCTTTTTAACGGATGGCCAACGTTAGAACTCGCCTTAATGCTACTTGCCGGACCAAGGAGGTAGATAATAGGAAAAGAATTATCAACATAGATTTAGTGTATACTATCTAATAGGCTAGTATTGATTGGTACGAGGTAATAACTTAGTCAAATATCGAATACGATGCTTAATATGAGGTAAAGATAAGGGTTAGGATAGCAACACACGTAGCCGGACCAAGGTGCGGAGTGAGATTTTCTAGATGCCGGACCAAGGATTTAGAAATACATAACTTATCACTTTGCATGCAAGATACTAGGAAAGAATTGTTATAGTTAGAATTATCAAGTTATGAACCCGTGGGGAACACGTAAACCCTAGTTACTTTGATTAATTGATTAAAATCTAACATTCAAAGCTTTTAAGTGTCTCTTTCAATTTAGGTAGTTATTTTCATTCATTTAGAAATAGAAACCCCCCTTTTATTGTTTTTACTTTCCAAGGAAGTAATTGACTAAACAAAAGTAATAATAGATTGAAGTTAAGTCTAGACTATTTTCCTCGTGGGAACGATCCCAACCTCACTAGTTGGGTTATTTACTTGACACGACCGTTTACTTCTTATTTGAGAAGTAAGTTTGAGCGTATCAAAGAGTTCCTAATAACACTTGAGACTTATATGATTTACCTAAAGGTTTTAAGTAAATAAGTAGCAAGTTAATATTTAAGAACAAACTGAGACTTGATGGTACAATTGATAAAAATAAGGCTAGACTTGTGATTAGGGGTTTTAATTGAAAGAGAAGTGCTGATTTAATACTTATCCTTCTGTGACCAAAATAGCTACCATTAGGACCCTTATTGCTTTAACCACTATTCATGACTTACTGGGACATCAAATGGATGTAAAAAGAACATCCCTCTATGGTAATTTAGAAGAAGAGATCTATATGACCTAACCTGGGGGTTTTGTGGTTCCAGGACAAGAGGATAAAATATGAAAATTGAAAAAAAACCTTGTGTGGATTAAAAAAAGCACCTAAGAAGTGGTATGAAAATTTTAATATCACGCTAGTGGATAATGACTTTTTTGTAAATTCACTTGATACCTGTGTCCATTATAAGATGATAGGTCCAAATTGTGTGAGTATATGTTTATATGTCGATTAAATGTTAATCTTTGGTCCTAATGTGAATGTTATTAATGAGATTAAGTATATTTTATCTTATAAATATGAAATGAAAGACCTTGCTGAAGCAGATTTGATTTTGGAGTTAGAATCAAAAGAACCGCTAATGGTTTCTCTTTGTGTCAGTAGATGTTGAAAAAATTGATAG
Organism: Solanum pennellii; assembly: GCF_001406875.1. Lineage (NCBI taxonomy): Eukaryota > Viridiplantae > Streptophyta > Magnoliopsida > Solanales > Solanaceae > Solanum > Solanum pennellii. The sequence continues at coordinate 22,895,255 of NC_028640.1, forward strand.
TTTTGATGTAGTTCTAGTAAGAACTCCTTATGATCGTGACACACATTTTAGAAAGAATACAAAATCTAATGTGCTCAAACTGAACATAGATTGAGTACACATACTCATAATCCGATTAGTGAATATTGGAAGGCTCTTCATCGCTTGCTAATGTATTTAAAAAGTACAATTGAATGGTATTTGCATTTTAATAAATTTTCTGTTGTTTTAAAATGGTTTTGTGATGCGATCTAGGTAATCAACAATGATGAAGTTTGCACCACCAGTGGTTGTGTGTTTACTTTGGGTGCAGGTACTATTTTGTGGAAGTCCTCCATACAAACTTGTGTAGAACGTTCTACCATAGATATTGAATTCATTGCTCTCGAGTTGACAGGGAAAGAAGCTAAGTGGTTGAGAAATCTTTTGACGGATATTCTAGTATGAGAAGGCAAGATTCACCTATCTCTCTTCATAGTGAATCATAGACAACAAACGGAATAGAAAAAAATAGTGTGTACGGTGAAAAAAAGAGACATTCACATTAGACATGATGCAGTTAAACAGTCATTGAAACTGGGTGTTATTTCCTTGGAATATGCAAAGGTCTGAAAGAAATTTGGTGGATCCCATGACCAAGGGATTGAAAAGAAAATGATTCTTGAAATGTGAAGGGGGGTACAGTTAAAGCCCATTGATTGGGTAGTGTCGTGGATCCTTTTGACCTCAACATACACCACATTTTATATACTACCTATGGAATCAGGTAGTGTTTTAGAAGGCTGACCTTATTTTCTCTTAATAATTCTATAGCCTTAAGGTGATCTATTTGAGATAGACTTGATTGAATCACCAACGTGAGCGTAAATATGTGGTCGCCTTTTATGAAAGAAGTGGGTTGTCTTTCTAGAGCACTCACAAGACCCAAGGTGTGTGTAGATGACCATAAATGTACTGTGATAGATCACGGAGTTTGCATGAAATCAAGGATATAATATGTGTTGTGGGGGTCTCAATTTATGTCCTTATAGTTCAAGAGTACTTTACTTTGTGGATATGTGTTGTCGCCTCATTTCGCTACGTGATAATTCAAATCGAAAGATACGGACACTAAAATACATGGTCCTTTCTTTGCCAAAGAAATTATTCTTATTCTTTATCTCCTCATTAGTGGGGGTTGTGGATAATATTTCTTTTCTTTTAATACATACGATAGATTACATCTTTTAACTCTCCGTAATTAATCTATTTGAACATTGTCAAGTTGTTAATATATGTGAAATAGGAGAGTTACTTTCACATAAATTGCTCACATTTATCTCAAGTGTTTGTTTCGTAACTTCGTAAGAAAATATAGCTAGTAAGTATTCAAAAGACTTGAAGCTACTTTTGTATTATGACAAGTTTGTCATTAAAGTAAGAGTGTATCTATTATCCGTTAGTTTCTTAAATTCTTTTGATGGATGAAAACGTAAATGATTTTCCAATTCATGGAGTATCATCTCAGAGCTAAATACAGAGAAGAAAAACAAAGTCATTTCTTTTATTTACAATCTCCTTCACTAATTATTTTACTGGCTTAAATAATCATTTTATTCTATTATGGATTTCTGGAAAATTATTTTTGTGCAACTCCAAACTTTTAGTCACGAGTGCACTAGTTTGAGAGTAATTGCATAACCTTGGGGAGCGACCGGCTATAATGTTTTGCACTAGATCGGACTGAAATCGCTTTCAAGGGAGTGTCTTGCCATGACACACTATTTGGAATAAGCTATTTACTAATTTATAATTCTAATCCAATATAAGTATGATAGTAATTTCCCCAACATTCCATCATTCAAAGCTGAAGAAGGTTGATTGTGAGTTCCACCTGTTCTAACCTTATCACAAATTCTGAATAAATTCACAACATATAGAGGCATTTTTCCTAGTGTCCTCATTACATTCTAGGTATGCTTTCAGGAGTTTTGAACTCTTTTCCCTTGGGAACACGCTTAACAGCATCGTGTGACACAACATTTGGTTCTTCCACCACCCTATGGATCTCAAAGCATGATTCACACAACAAGGTAAATGTTGATCGAATCAGATTATTAGCTGCATTTTCCTGTCTTTTACGTATTTGTCATGCCAGTTCAATTCCTAAACGCCCCTACCCACCCACCCACCCCACACACGCACACACTCAAACACAGTATTTTTAAGCTAAGCTCATTTTGAAGCAAAGACAACATTGGTGCAACCAGCAAGTGAAAACATAAGGGGTGATATGACGTATAAAATCTTGATTAATTATAGTCATGCAGGTCCGGAACTAAGGTGGTCTAACCAATAGTTGATGAAAAGAGATCTTACTAAACGTCTGTTAGTGTGAGTACTTAAAACAACAATATAATATGTGGAACACCAAATGACATCAGTACGTTGCATGTATGTTATATAATATGACCAAATAATATAAATAAATAGCTGAACTCAATAAATGAACTGAAAAGAAATTGAAAGTACCCTTGTTATACCCCATTTTAACTTGTGTCAAATTGTGTACGTCGAATTGGTGATTTCTAAATTAATTAACTTAAAGGAGTTTCCACCTAATTACTTTTTACGCTAAATTAAGACACCTAAATATTTAACTAATGTAATGCTAGCATTAAGTCTAATTAATGGTCTATTTAACTTGTGCGATACTAGGTAAGGTTTCTAGTTATCCTAAAGGGAAGAGATTGAGTATCCTTTAAGATTCATTAATAACAATTACCGATCAAACGTATGTAAAACATAAAAAGGTTTTGAAATAATAATAAAATTTAAAAAATTTTGTTTAGCAAAAGCAGAGTTTTTTAGGAATGTTGAACAAAAAATTACAAAATAAAAATTCGATAAACAACAACGGTCATCACATATGCGACGAGTTGACAAACCAATAATTTTGCTTTTATAATATCTACTTTCAATTAGCCATTTAGCATGCTAAAAAAATTCTAAAAAATACTTGAAACAAATATTAAACAAGTAGAAATACATTCAAAAGACTATTTTTCTCCAAGAATTAAATAATGCGACAGAGGACAAATACAGACCTTCTCTATTGCTTTTGAATCTTATTCTCCTCTATCGACTCCCTCTAGACAGATTGAATATGGGCTGCTGATATTCAAAAATAACAATAAAACAAGGAATCACTTCTTTGAATAGGTCGAGAGACACCGAAGATAAGATGAACAGGAAGAAGCAATAAATATAAAAACCTAATATTTGAATTTGAATGGAAATCTTTTAATTGTATTTGCTGTTTTCAAGAGATTGGGAAATGTGAATGCTTGAATTAAGTCATTTTAGAGAAGCTAGGTCACTATTGATGCTCAGATGATTATTAGGGCTGGCAGAGATTAGAGCATAAAATCTTGCGGATTCTTGGGGTGAGGGAGATGAGTGGCAAGATAGGTTTAGGTTTTCATCAGCTCTTTGGAGTGTAAAGATGATGGAGGTGAGACTAGAGTTGTAAAAAAAGGTTGGCCGAATCCCACCACACCAAAGTCTCACGGGCAAAACAATTTGATGGGCTAAGGAGAGCTGACCCTTTATTAGGAAGGGCCTAAAAATGCTAAACCCAACCCAACCATAGAAGGCCCAAGGGTTGGGCAGGCTAACCCATCCTTTTTTGTTTTTTTTTTCTTCACATTTTTTCTTTTCAAACTTTAAATTCTATAACAACAAGAAATGAGGAGATATTCAAATCAAATATGACAAATAATGGCGTTGTTTCAGTAACACTAGGAAAAAAGATTGGTGTCATTAGCATGTATCTCAGATACTAGATACGCGAGATACGTGTATTTAGTGTAACGTATACCATATACTCTAGTGACATAAGAGAGTGACGAGTGAGATGGAAGGGAGGAGAGGACTCGAATTTATCTATGTATCTAGATACATGTGATTCCACTAGGATAGAGTGTATCTAGAACAAATTAACCTACTTTTGAATTTATTTATCTCAAGATACATGTACCAAGATGTACCAAAATTTAATAAGATTCGTTCTATAACAAAATAGTTTGAATTTGATTGATTAGCTTATATACTAGTAAGATTATTGTAAGTTACCTTAAATAAATAGGTTTGGCTCATGGACTGACTCCGACCCGACCTAGATGAAGCGTCAAGTGTTAATAGCTTATATGGGTTGGGCTTATACGACCTAGTTTTCAATGAGATTCAAAATCCTATCTCAACCCTACGCAAATAATGGGTTAGGTTGGGCGGCCTCATGTGTTATGTTCAGTTTACGTCTCTAAGTGAGAGCACGAGAACGGTTCACGGTATTTTTGGTAGATCAAGTTGAGTTTGGGCGGGAAGGAGTTATTATTTGGGGAAAATTTTCAAAATGTAAATACTTTAGTATTTAATAAAACCTCTTGCCAATATTTTGAATATTTATATTAAAATGCCAATGTTTGAGTCAGTTATTTTTCTAATTTATTTATTTATTATTTGTTTGATTTGGAACAATACAATTATTTAGTAATAGAAAGGAGTAAATAACTTATAGAATATTAGAATATATCACTTAAAATACTCATCACTTACGATTTCAAAAGTAAACGACAAGGCACAATCCCCCTTCTTCACCAAATTTTGGATTTAGATTTTTAATATTCCATTGATTCAAAAATTACTATGGAAAGTTTTGATAATTGTGAATTATACCTTCTTCGAACTAAGTGGGAGCATTAGTTTTGTTGGGTAGTTTTAATTCTAATTTGTTTGAATGAAAAACTAAGAATGAATATGGAATATTTGTAGAAATATTTTTTTGTGTAATGTTTAATGCAATGGAAGATTCCTTTTGATAAATATTAGATCCTTTGTCGTTTTGATAAATATTGTATCCACAATCTGAAAAAGAACCGTTTTGATAAAGTATTGGCTGATTGTCTTTTTCTTTTTTGATATCCATTATCGGAAAAACTATGAATATTATAGTGTATACTATAAGTGGTTGTTTGAAATTCAAATTTATGAAAATTGTAGTGTATTTGTAAACATATTTGATAAAGATAAAAATACATAAGTTTTTATGTAAATATAATTTTCATCACTGAGATATAATTATTTACACAATGATACAAGTATGAAAGTAAACACATACATTTATTAATATTGAATACAAATATTGTTAAACAAACGTGATTCTCTATTTATGTTAAAAAAATTGATCGCTCGAGTACAATTATTTACAGAGGGATGCAAGTATGAAAGCAAATACATACATTTATCAATATTGAATAAAGATATTGTTAAACTAGTTCATCAACTTCCGCACCGAAACTTCTTATTTTAATTACTCTCTTAAGTCATTTTTATACGTAGAGCCTACATTTTAAATAGTCCTTGAGTAATGCATAAATAAATAGATGGAAAATCCCCAAAAAGTTGATAATTATTTGGGATACCTCTTGTAATCCTCTTTGACAAACATTATAGTGAAAATCAGATTCGTTTCCCTTAGCTAAAATCCTAAATAAAAATATCAAAATTACTAACGCACAACAATCTATA
>NC_028640.1:22901090-22904845 GCF_001406875.1 Solanum pennellii
TATATATATATATATAAGAAAACCTTAAGCTCGCCTACGTGGAGCCATCAGAAATTAGGATTCCCTTTTAATTTATTTTATTACCAAAACTAGCCTTCCCATTTCGTGAAAAGTTATGACTTTTATAAAAAGTCATGACTTTAATGAAGAGTTGTGACTTTGATCAAAAGTTGTGCGTCTTATGAAAAGTTACGACTTTAATGAAGAGTTGCGTTTATTATGAAAAGTTGTGTCTTTTATGAAAAATTGCGACTTTGATAAAGAATTGTGACTTTTATGAAAAAGTTGCAACTTTTATGAAAGGTTGTGAGCTTTCCAAAGGGTTACAACTTTTCCAAATAGTTGAAACCTTTCTGATGAAACACAATAACCATTTTTTTACACTACCCTTTTTTGTCTATAATTAGAGGGATGTCCTCTCATATAAAACTACGAAAATTCTACACCTCTTAGTATTTCTTCTCCTTCATCTTCTCCTCCTCCTCATTCACAATTAAATATTTGTGTACGTATTTCTTCTCCTTCTCCTTCTCCTCCTCCTCCTGATTAACAATTAAATATTTGTGTACATTGCTCATGTTGAATGACTCACTAAGACAACTGCTTATGTTATAGGTATTTCTTTTAACAATCGTTAATTTATGCTTATGTTATTAAGAATAATGGTAAGATGTAATAATTTTCATTTTTTTTACATTATTAGTGTTCGTTATTACGTAATCTTGCACATAAGATAATATAGTGTTTTAGTGATAATGCAAGATATATTTTAAGTATACTTTATAAATTTTGTGATACGTAATTCCCGCGCGAAGCGCGGGTAGTGTTACAAGTATATGTATAATCGAATAATCTATATATGCTATATGAATGTTAATGAACTACTACATTTCCTATACAAAAAAAACTGAAAAAATTCAAACTATAAGGTCGAAATCCTGAAAAATCATAAATACCCAAAATACCAAAAATCTAGAAAATACTTCATGATAATGTATCTACCAGTATAAAAGGTTGAAAGTTTTTTGACAAATTTATGAGTTTTCTCAAAAAAATTACAAAATTTTGATTTTTACAAGGTAATCGTTAAGTTACTTGATGAGAAACAATAATGGGAGAAATAGTATGAGAAATGATAGAATTTGGATTAAAAAAAATTAGAGAGAGAAAATTCAGTACTGAGTTTTTTTCTTTCCTTCGCCGGCAATGGAGTAAAAAAGGGGGCCGAATTTGAGAAATAAAAGGAAGGTAAATAATTATATTAGGTTAAACTATATTTGCTAAAATATTGGTATACTAACATTTTTAATAATTTTTTATAAAGTGTAGATGTATGTTATGGATTTTGACTAGTTAGCTAGTTTTTCATATTCATTTGGAAAAATAACTTAAATACACAACTATAAGTTTAGTATTCTCTAATTTTCCCTTCTTTTTTTAAAATATTACATAATTCCTTTTTATTAATTTTAGTAGAAGTTTAGAGATACATAACCTTCTCTCTCCTATAATACACACTTCCCCAATATCATGCCTATTTTTTCTCCACTAAAACACCCAATTTTTTAAATCACTTTTTGAATTTTGAATTATTAATTTTAATTAAAAACGTTTCACAACATTTAATATGAAATTTTGAATTTCAAAATTCAAAAAATTTGAAATTTCTGAAAATTGGACCATTGTTCTCTGGTTCTTCTTCTTGTTTTTACTCCATCATCCGTATATAGTTCTTCTTCTTCTTCTTAATCCATCATCTGTTCTTATTTTCTTCTTTTTTTCTTCTTGTTCATTGCTATATTACATCAGCCGTCTCTAGGTCTTCTTTTTCTTCTTACTCCATCATCCGTTCTTTTTTTTTTGTTCATTGTTCTATTACATCATATTAATGGATCCTTTTACTAATAGAAGGATTTATGATTCGGACGATGAAAATTGGAAAGAAAATAGAAAAAAGTCTTTGCATGATCCTATGAATGTTTGGAAGGATTCAAACAAAGATTTTGGTGAATCATCTAAATCAAAGGTTGACAAAATACACAAAAAAAAAGAGAAAAGAAGCAGCAACCATTGTTGTTGAAATTAGTAAAAATATTAGTAAAGGAATCCCATATGTATCATGAATTTTTGAAAATTGTTATCATGTATCAGACAATAAGTTTAATACATAAGTACTCAGTGTGTTATAGTGTGTTAGTCGATGCATTGATACATGAATTAGATGTGTATCATATGATTTCCTATGTATCAATAGTTTTTGAAAATNTATATATATATATATATATACATACATATATATATATATATACATACAATTTCCATTGAAAAATGGAGTTATAAAAAATTATTAAATTATTAAAGAGTAAAACTTGTCAAATGTATATGCATATAAATATACATAGACACAAGCATATTTAATCAAAATATTCAAAAATAAAGCAAAGATGAATGTTGAAATCAACGTTAAAAGGCAAATCAATTTTAGTAAATTACCTAGGACAATGAAACATGAAGAAAAATGATTGAAGGAAAACAGAGAGAAAAATTAGGTGTTAACAACCCTGCAATAGCAAAACACTATAATAACATACTTTACTTTTCCTAGAGAGTTTCTCTAAGCAGAAACCATAACTATGAGCCTCTTGATGATACAACCCCACGTTAACATAGTCATGCTATACCTTGCCGGAGCATAGGACAACAAAAGGGATCCATTTAAATGGCCCTCAATGCGGCTGGGTGAGAAGTCGCCTGAACAAACGGCATCATTCTATCTACGGTAGAGGCATAATTATAGGGTTGAGTTGTCTTATCTCTTACCCAAATCGGTGCTCAATGCCGAAGAACTAAACACAACGGAATGCTTAGTAATCAAAGAACAAATATCTAAGAAGAAGGAAGACGAGAAGCTATGATATTATCTTTGCTGAGAAAGAGTTGCTGAATGTTTTATTTAATACTTTCTGTTACGACTCGGGGCTACCCCCTAGAAGTTACATGGTGTAGTTAACCCCAAAGTGGTCTCATACAAGCCCTTAGCATAATCCTAACATAAGATACTATAAAATTAGGGACAATTTAAAACTTTTACATTCAAAGTCATTTTATAACAAAATCAAGCGGAAGTCTTTGCTAAAACTTTGTCTTAAACCATATATTAAGACCTTGAATAGAATTCTTGGGACTCTGCGCATACAAAGTCTAAGGCATAAAGAAATGATATAAAGGGAAGATGGGTTTGTCCTCGAAGCTATCAGGACAAACCTATTCTTCAATCCTTCTAGCACCTTTGCAACCTATCCTTCAAAGCAACTCAATCTTCGAAACCTTGCATTTGGTTAGAATGTAGGTAATATATGTAAGTACAAAATGTACAATGTATTAAAGCTAGCACTACATCATAAGAGAATCTCAAAATGGTTAGTCAACATAATACATAAGCTTAAGAGATAATAACATATTCATAAGCACAATCTTCATAGTTAGTGGTAGCAAATGGGCGGGTTGGGTCAAATGTGGGCGGGTTGAAAATGGGTAAACATAAAATGGGTAATCATTCAACCCGCCCATATTTTATATGGGTAAAAGTGGTTTGGGTAAAATACTAGTTTACCCATATTTTACCCATATTTCATGAATAATAGTTCTTTACTTAAGAATTCACTATGGAAAAAATATTTTAGTCTTTTTTTTTTGATGAAATTTGTTCAAATTGTTTCATTTAGTTTTATTTTATTATAAAAGTAAAAAAAAAA
>NC_028640.1:22905599-22971528 GCF_001406875.1 Solanum pennellii
GTTGGGGAGGGGGTCGAGGGTAGGGGTGAAAAACTGAAATTTTGAAGTTCAAAATATTATTTAAAAATAAACTTTAATTTTTTTTACAAAAACGTGGGGTGGAGGTCGAGAGTTGAAATATTAATAGGAACCATATATGAAAGTTTTGAAAAATTGCTTCTAAAACATGGTAACAGAAGGTATTTTAAAAATTTGGAGAGAACTTGCAATACCCATATTTGACCCGTAATTTACCCATAATATACCCATATTTAATGTGTAGAATATAGGTATAATCCCAAATATTACTCATATTTAAAATTACTCTTTTAATCCATATTTGATGGACTATTTGGGCGGGTCAGTGAAAATTCGGCTTAAATTGCGAGCACTAATCATAGTCATAACATAATAATCATAGTCATAACATACCTCTGACATAAGCATATATAAACACAAGTCAACATAAGACATAGTAAATGCGCATATGAGATAAATCATGTTCATGGCCTAGTTTACTTGGACTTCCATAGTTACATACATCAACCTTAATCCTTTCATATTACAAGAAAACTACTTCACAAGCCACCTCCAAGTATACTTGTGCAATGCAAGGATAGCACCCCATACTAACATCCAAGCTAAGTACCTCTCTTTGGCCATTCTTGGGCATAGTCCACCTTCATAGTCAAGAGTTAGGTCTTCATGTCATCTTAATCATAGTCTGCATTCATGGTCAACTCTTTAAGCTTTCATTACATAAGGGCACCATACTTATATTAACCGTAAGTCACACTTGTGCAAGGCATGAAAGACATCCCATACTACTCTTAACACTAAGCATAACTTTGAAGTCATCCTAGTCATATTCAGCTTCCCTAGGCCTCATATTATCTTAACTATTATTAACTAAGGGGATCTCTCACCTTTAGTCATCTGTAGCAAGGAAGGCAACTATGGAACAATCTTGTCTCAAGCATTCTATTTAGTAACCCTAAGTCATACTTGTGCAATGCAATCATAGCATCCCATAATACGAATCATGCTAAGTATCACTTTTAAGTCCTCTTACTAACACTTCTTTGTTTGGAACCTAGTTCCTCTCTTTAATTTTAGAACACTAGGAGGTACTCTCTTAAGCACATCTTAGTTAATTAGGGTCTTTACAATACATTTTCCTGATATATAAAAGACACCCTAAGTAGTCCATACTAATCCTGATACTGTAAGGTAACTTAAACCCTATGAGATACTACCTTTAGTATATCTTAGTTCATTATGTTTTGAACACTATGAGATGCTTCTCTAGCATGTCTTAGTTCATTGGATATGAAGATTGCTACTAAGAACCTTGACTCAACGATGCGAAGGGTCCCATCTCATGAGACCACCTTGGGGAAAAACCGACACTCTAGTACGTATGAATTCCCCCTTTAACTCGGATAGTCCTCACATCAACTAGGTATGATTCTCCTTTCTACTTGGATCCCGGACCCTATCTTGTGTGACAGTACATCTCATCTTCAATATCCACTTGGATTGAAGCATACACCCCAACATTTACTTGTTAATCCTTTCTTAACACTCATTTCTCATGGAAGGATGTCCTTGAAAATCAATTGATGTTCATTAATTCTATCACTTCATCTTTCAAGCATTCATAAGGTAAGTTAGGTGAGTATAGGCCTGTCACCACAACCTATTGGAATTATATTCTCTTTTAGAATTTACTCTCAAATCTTTAGCTCATATAATTAATAACAATAACTTCACCCTAAATCCCTAACTATCATGATTACAACCCTTACTCGGTTTCTTTCTAAAAATCTCTTCTTTAGGCCTAAGTTTCAAGGTATATATCTTGATCATATCTTTGAATACTAGGTGATTCTAGCCTCAATTGATCATGAAGGTTAAATTCTAACTTTATAAGTCAAGATAAATCATAAACAATAGGTCTAGTTGAATTCATGATTATATGATCCTAACTTTGATCACTTTCTATACATGACATTGATTTAGGAAGATTACCTTTGAACCTTTAAATTCACCTCTAATGGCATCAACCCACAAAAATCACATTCATCTATTTATATTAGGGTTTACCATAAGATTCATATGAAATCATCATAATATCATTAAACAAAGCAAAATCAATCCTAATGCGATGTTATTTACTAGATTGGAATTACACCCAAACCCTACCCACAATGCAAGCAAAACCTATCTAGAGTTAAATTTTTGACTTCTCGATTGGGGGAAAACTAAGGGGGATGTAACATCTCGTATTCTAGTTAAACCAAGGTTAATCTAAGAAAAACAAGAAAAATTAAATTTGGAAATAAGTAAGCAAATCTGGAAAATTTACAGATTTCAAAAGTGAGTTTTGGTTATTTTCAAACGGCCATAATTCCCAGCTCAGGAGGTGTTTGGGTGATTTCTTTATGTGGATAAAAAGCATGTTGGAAGATCTTTCCAACAACACCAATTTGTTAATTTCTGAGGTGGTATGACGAAGATATGACTTTCGGAAGTTGGGTTATTGAGCAAGGAAAGTTCCAAATCAAGATTTGTGAAGGGTATTTTGTTTTTTTCCTAAGTTAATTATTAAATTTATTTTGGGGTGTTGGTGTGTAAACTGATCCCATTAAGTTTAAACAATTATAAAATAAGCTAGAGGTTCGAGAGAAAGGAGAAAAGAGGAGAAGGGAGAATAAGATGCAAGAACGCCACAAATTCGTTCGTGGATTTCGTCTGGGCTGATCCCTAACCATGTATGTGAGATCATCCGGTGTTGGGTTGTTTCATCCAACCTCCAATTTTATTAATTACTGAAATTTATAGTTAATTAAAAGGAAACCTTAATGTTCTTGATGAAAAGTTTGAAGTTCTTGTTGGTTGAATTGTTGTTTATTCCTGTTAGTTTTAATCCATGTTTTTGAATTGTTCTTGGGTCTAAACTATCGGTAATAAGTTATTTATGAATCCTAAGTGTTTGGGGTGGGATCCATGGGAGTTTGAGAAGGTTTAGAGAAACAAAACAAAGAAGAAAGTCGAAAAACTCGTTGGAGAGTTTTTCAAGAAAATCTGCAAGTTCTACCAACGGTGGTTTCGACGGACCGTAGCCTGAACCACGGTCCGTCCTGCACAACCGTCGATGGGATAAAAAACTCTCAAAAATTTCAGCCTAGAAAAATTGGTTAAGTCTTGGACGATGGACGGACTTACGGTCCATAGGTCAAACGACGGACCGTAGTCCGTAACCGTGGATAAAGACTCCCTTCAACCACTCTCTTACAAGATCTATGGATGACTAGCATGGTTCGTAGGTGGACCTACGGTCCGTAGGTGGAAAATTTGCAGCCAGTTAAAGTGAAATGCAGTTGGGTCAACTTACAATGATCATAACTCTTAGCACAAAATGAATTAGGTTATCCATGACCTACCCGCAGATAGATAATTAAATTAACTTTCGATAGCCACCGACCTTGACAAATACATACCTCCGAGTAAAAAGGTATGCCTATTTTAGTAAAGGCCTGTCGAACAGTCCCNCTTTAGTTCTTGAATTACACATGCTAGGTCATATATTTCAGACACTTCAGATATACATGCCTTACTTATAAATGCATAATTACCAAATTAATTGTTGCATTCTCAGTTTGCATGTTCATTTTTGAGCTATCCAGTATTTACATAAATTAAGAAAGNACCCAACAACGGGGCGTCAGGCGCACGACGTAACGTCAGTCCTGGCCGTCGTGAGGCCCGATATGAACCTTCCTAGGGTTTTTTTGACCTTTCCCACTCCGTTTAAACCCTAAGTTACGTCGTTTTGACCTTAAATAATCAGATTTTAGTTAGTTTAATCCTAGAAACATAATTAAAACATATCCAAGTTGGACTAGGGTTTAGCGTACCCAATAGTCCCAAAACTACTAGCCAAGTAGGTTGTAAGTCCCCTTTGTGGGCAATCAGTTTAGTGATTACGCCAGCATGCCTTTATACCTTTGGCAGGGTATATTGGGTTCTCTCGATGGGGCGTATACATCGGACTCCACATTTAGCTCATGTGGTTTTATTATCGGTTATTAGTATCTCCCATTGTTTATTCAGACTCTCTGCATTGACCATTTATTAGTAAATTCAGTATTCAGTTTCAGCATGTTACAAATTGGTCATTGCATCCAGTTAGCTCAGAAATCAGCGCATCATGTTCACATTATTATATTTGTTTTTGTGCTTGTTCATTTATGTTTTATTTCAGCTTTACTCTATCCTACATGCTCAGTTCCTTTCAAGTACTGACGCATACGTCCGCTACATCTTCTTGTGATGTAGGTTCAGGTTCTCAGCATCCAGATTGCGCATAGATCGATTTCCCAATCTCCAGTTCAGCAGATTCAGTGGTGAGTCCTCATTCTTCAAGGACAACAGTCATGAGTTTCATTTCAGCCTTTAGTCATTTAGTTTCAGTTTTTGCTAGATTTTGCTGGGGCTTGTCCCAGTATTTCTAGTCTAGTTTAGAGGTTATTTTCAGACATAGTTAGATTCAGCTTAGTATTGAGTTAATATTTCTTTTGTATTAAACTCATTGTTTTAAAATATCTCAGTTATAGAATATGGGTATTCCATATCTTTTCATTTTAAGTATGATTTATCTTCCGCAATAGTTTATTATCTTTAGTATGCTCATGATCATTCTAGCAGGGTTAGCTTGGGATCACTTGTGGTCCTAGGTTCCGTGTCCGCGTGTTGGGGGTAGCTCGGGGCGTGACAAAACTTGGTATCAGAGCACTAGGTTCAGCAGTCCTAGGATGTTTGAAAAAGCCGCACTAAGTAGAGTCCTTTTCATGGGTGTGAAGTGCACCACATCTTATGAGAGGGAGGCTATGAAGTGTTTTAGGAAAAATTTCACCTTATTGTTACTCTTATCGTGCATAAGGTATAATCTAATTCCATTCTAACTCGACTTTGAGAGTTAAGATCATTCCTTCTCGTAGAGCTTAGGCATTGAATGCTAATGCACGCAATGCTATCACGGTTCCTCTAATTCAGAAAGCCAATTAAGCTTTTGGTCAAGAGTATGACCAACTAGAACAATCAGCAGGTTCTAGTTCCTACTAATAGAATTGATCAATGGCAGCTAGAGTTTGTGATTTTGTTAGGATTATACGTCTATGTTTTTAGGTTCGCATGTTGGTAAGGACCTACATAAGTTCATTGATGGAGTCAAGAAAATATTTTGTGTGATGTCAGTAACTGGTAGTGATAGGTAAGATTGGCATCCTACAAACTCAAGGATGTGACTCACATATGGTTCACTCAGTGGAAAGACAACAGAGATGACTTTGCCTTTTGTAACTCAGTATAGCAGTCCAATTCAATGTCATTCCAGAAACTCTCTCAGAACCCTTCTCAGTCTCTACTCAAGTCGGTGACCCAGTTATAGCTAGACGCTTATACAGAAATTGCCCTGTCATAGTCTCTCAGAAAGTCACCTCAGCAGATCTAGTAGAGTTGGAAATGGTAGACTTCGATGTCATTCTAGGCGTGGATTGGTTACACTCATGTTATGCCTCAGTCGATTGCAGAACTAGGATTGTTTGTTTTCAGTTTCCAGACGAACCAATCTTAGAATGGAAAGGTAGTAGCTTAGCGCCTATGGGTCGATTTATTTCTTACCTTAAGTTGAGAAAGATGACATCTAAATGTTAACATTATTATCTAGTTCGGGTTAAGGATTCTAGCCTTGAAACCCCAACTCTTGAGTCAGTTCTAGTAGTCTGTGAATTTCAAGAAGTGTTTCTAGAAGATCTTCCCGGAGTCCCTCCCAAAAGGGAAATCGACTCTGGAATCGATCTCCTTCTAGGTACCCAGCCTATTTCTGTTCCTCCTTACAGAATGGCTCCATCAGGATTAAAAAATTCAAAGAGCAGTTGAAAGACCTTATATATAAGGGTTTCATCAGACCTAGTATTTCACCATGGGGTGCACCAGTGTTGCTCGTAAGGAAGAAAGACGGTTCTCTCAGAATGTGCATTGACTATAGACAGTTGAACAAGGTCACAATCAAGAATAAGTATCCCATCCCCAGGATTGATGACTTGTTTGACCAACATTAGGGTGCTAGTCATTTCTCAAAGATAGACGTCATATCGGTTTATCATCAACACAGAGACAGAGATAGTGACGTTCAAAAAACAGCCTTGAGGACTCGATATGGTCATTATGAAATTGTAGTTATGTCATTTGGACTGACCAATGCTCCTGCAGCTTTCGTGGATTTGATGAACATAGTGTTCAAACAATACTTAGACTTGTTCGTTATCGTCTTCATTGATGATATCCTCATTTACTCTAGGAGTGACGAAGAACATGCAAGTCATTTGAGAGTTGTTCTGCAGACTCTCAAAGATCGCCAATTATTCGCTAAGTTTAGTACACGTGAGTTTTGGTTGCAATCCGGTGCTTTCCTTGGTCAGATTGTATATAGCTAAGGGATCCACGTAGATTCACAAAAGATAGAAGCAGTGAAACAATGGCCCTGACCTACCTCTGCTACAGATATCAGAAGTTTCTTAGGTCTAGCAGGTTATTACAGAAGGTTCGTGGAAGGATTTTCATCCATTGCCTCACCATTGACTAGGTTGACTCAGAAGATGGTCAAGTTTCAATGAACAGATCATTGTGAGAAAAGATTCGCATAATTGAAAACTAGATTAACTTCAACTCCTATCTTGACTCTACCAGAGGGTTCACATGGTTATGTGATCTATTGTGATACATCCAGAATTGGCCTTGGTTGTGTGTTGATGTAAAGAGATAAGGTTATATCTTATGCCTCTAGAAAGCTTAAGGTGCATGAGAAGAACTATCCAACTCATGACCTCAAGCTTGCAGCAGTGGTGTTTGCACTTAAGATATGGAGACACTAGTTGTATGGTGTTCATGTAGATGTGTTCACTGGTCATAAGAGCCTTGAGTATGTGTTCACCCAGAAAGAGTTGAATCTTCGCCAGAGGAGATGGCTTGAGTTCCTTAAGGGTTATGATATGAGTGTGCATTGTCATCCTGGAAAGGCAAATGTAGTGGCCGATGCTCTTAGTAGATTATCTATGTGTAGTGTACCCCATGTTAAGGAAACAAGAAAGGAGCTAGTCAAGGATGTTCATAGGCTTGCTCGCTTGGGAGTTCGTCTTATAAGCATATCAAACAGCGGTGTAACACTTCAGAATGGGGCAGAATTGTCTTTGGTAGTGGAGGTTAAGGAAAATCAAGAGAGTGATCCGATCTTGCTTGAACGAAAGGGTGCAGTCAACAATCAGAGAGTGGAGGTTTTCTCCCAATGGGGAAATGGTGTACTTTACTATGAAGCTAGGTTGTGTGTTCCTGATGTGGAAGAGTTGAGGCAACATATTCTTGCAGAAGCTCATAACTCCAGGTATTTAATTCATCCAGGTGCCACTAATATATACCGCGATCTGCAGGAAGTCTATGGTGGAATGGCATGAAGAGGGATATAGCAGACTTTGTGAGTAAGTGCCCCACTTGCCAGCAAGTCAAGGTAGAACATCAGAAACGGGGAGGTATGACTCAAGAGATTGATATTCCTACTTGGAAGTGGGATGTGATCAATATGGATTTCATCACAGGGTTACTCGTACTCGCAGACAGCATGACACAATTTGGGTGATAGTTTATAGGATGACTAAGTCTTCTCACTTTTTGGCAGTTAAGACCACATATTTGGCAAAGGACTATGCCAAGCTTTACGTTACTGAAATTGTGAGTTTGCATGGGGTTCCTTTGTCTATCATCTCAGATAGAGGTCCTTAGTTTACCTCTCATTTCTGGAAGTCATTTCAAAAAGTTCTTGGTACTCAAGTTAACCTTAGAACAACATTTCATCCACAGACGGATGGGCAAGCAGAGCATAACATTCAGACCTTAGAGGATATGTTTAGAGCTTGTGTGTGATCAATTTCAAAGGTAGTTGGGATGATCACCTTCCTCTTATTGAGTTTGCCTACAATAATATCTACCATTCCAGCATTCAGATGGCCCCTTATGAGGCTTTATATGGGCATAGATGTAGATCTTCTATTGGTTGGTTTGAAGTAGGTGAAACAACTTTGATAGGGCCAAATTCAGTCCTTTATGCTATGGAGAAAGTGCAACTCATTAGAGATAGACTTAAGACAACCCAAAGTCGTCAAAAATCTTATGCAGATGTAAAGAGAAGGGAACTAGAGTCCCAAGTTGATGATTGGGTTTTTCTGAAAGTCTTACCTATGAAAGGGGTGATGAGATTTTGAAAGAAAGGGAAGCTCAGTCCTAGATATGTAGGCCCTTACAAGATCTTAAAAAGGATTGGCAAGGTGGCATATGAGTTAGAGTTGCAAGCAAAATTAGCAGCAGTGCATCCGGTCTTCCACATCTCACTCTTGAAGAAGTGCGTGGGTGACCCAACCTCTATAGTACCATAGAGAGTGTGGCGGTTACAGATCGTCTTTCTTATGAGGATGTACAAGGTCAGATTCTTGACCGTCAGGTTAGAAGGTTGAGAAACAAAGAAGTCGCTTCAGTCAAGGTTTTGTGGAGGAGTCAGTCTGTAGAGGGAGCTACTTGGGAAGCAGAAGCAGCCATGAAAGACAAGTATCCTTACCTTATTCCTTCCGATTCCACTCCAGCTTGAGGTAATAGTTCCTCTTCAGTTTTATAATCATTCATGCGTAAATTCAGTTTTAGAATCATGTTCCCTCAGATTGTACTTTCATATTAACGTAATTGCATGTACTCTTAACTCAATTCAGTCAGAACTCAGTTCTCAGTGTTTAGTAGTGGGGTTTGCATCTCTCTCCCTCTATTTCAGCTAGTTTAGTCTTCATTCGAGGACGAATGTTATCAAGAGGGAGATAATGTAACACCCCGTAGCCAAAACAGACCAAAAATTAGTTATATCGAGTATACATAAACCCTTCTTACAAGAAGATTACATTATCTTCTATTTTTATTGCACATAGATATATAAAATATAACATAGTATCAAATGGATGTCTCATCTCATAACCATCTAACAAAGTTATATAAAATTGGGACGAGCCCATACATCAATGTAATAAAGTCACATATAGTCTATGCAATGTTTAGTATCCAAATGAAAAGGAAAGAACATAAGAGTCTTAAAACTAAAACAACTTCATAGCTTGATAATGGCATTGCCCTCGGAAAGTGAAGACCTACCCAACTTGGATAAATAAGAATTCCAGGCCTTCCTTCAATGTCGTCTCAAATCCCTTCAACGACTGAAACCAAAAATATTGGGGAAAAGGGAGAAAATGGGGTAAGTACACCACTTGTACTAAGTATGAGACGATATGCACACATATTATCAATTCATGCTAAAAAAGGGCCAATTTCATAAAAATATGCTATTTTACCTTTAGGAATCCTTATGCACATTCAAGAAGACCATACCAATCAATAAGACATATTCATTAAGTCTAAAGCATGTTCATCACAAGACCAAAAATGTTAAGCCTAGTAAAGTTATCATGCATATCATATAATTGGACATATAGTCAAAGCAACTTTATCATCAAGTTATAATAGCAGCAATCATAGATAAGAGTTCATTACAACATAACCAAGGCAAGACAATTAACCATAAACCCTTATTAAGTCAACAAGTGAAATGACAAATCAAAGCCTCATAAACTTACTCAATCAAGTAAACTCAACAAGAACCATGACTACTATCCAACTTAACAAATCATATCATATAAGAGTACATATCATCATACTTTAGAAATATAGACCAACACATATTCATAATTGAAACCAATCATTATGTAGTATCATAAATGTGCAAGATCACCATATACATAACATGTACCATTATAAGCATATACATATATAACAACAACCTTCTAAAGTTTCCTTCAAGGCAAACTAGTGCAGGGCATAGGTAGAGTCCCATACCCCTACCGAGGCTAAGTCAAACCCCTTAAGTCCCTTAAGTTGGTTTGTACTTCATTACTTAATTTTAGTATAGGGAACACTTGCCTTAACCGACATAAACCATAAAAGCTAAATGTGGAATCCGGTGTTGTAAAACCTTACACCGAAGGAAGGTGGTCTACCGGCCAAAGTAAAACAAAAAATTAACGTAGTTGTCTAGGAGGGTGTACTATCTAGTCTTCCTATGGGGGAAACATAGTTCAAGAACTAAGAGATAGGTGTGAACCCTCTACATGCCACTTCACAATTGGAGCCTCATCTCATGAGAATCCATTGGATGAGTATACCTCATTGGAGAGTCAAAACCACATGTGGATCTATAGGGTGAATCTTCCTCTATGGAAAGTCAACAATTCCCATTCTGAAGTTCACTCGGTGCTAAGCTAATTCCCCTTTTGAAATATCTTTAATGTCTTTATGAATCATCCTTGGTTAATGTAGGTCATAGGGTATATCCTTTGTATAATCATCATCATCATATCTCAATAAGAATTGCATGAGTAAATTCCTTTCGTTACAATTCATATAAGTGAGGTTAGCACATTTACATATCACTTCATAATAAGGCACATTGGTATATCATCTCCATCCTTATAAAATTTACATCTTTGCCTCACAAACCATAGTCAAGAAATTCAATTCAACATCATACCAACCCTATTAATCTTAATGTAATATGTACTTCAATGCAATATCATCACATAATCATAATTTACCACAATTGAAGTAAGGAATAGGGATTTCAAGACTTACCAAGTCTCCTTCAAAATTCATCATCAAGGTCTTACCATCAACCCTTAACTCAACCCAATAAGGGTGTAATATCATCATACATCAATAATCGACATAATAACAAAGCCAATTGAATCACTATATCACAATTAATCACTAGTTCATAGCCTATGATAAGAGAATTAGGTCAAAGTCATAATCTAGATCAATTACTCAAGAACTAGAATTATAGTATTATAATTAATCCTAATACATTCATAATTGATACAATAACATCACTAGTAGTAATTCAATGAATAACCAATTCAATTGAACCAGTATTACACAATTTATATCAAGATCACAACCTAGGGTTAAGGGGAATAGGCTATATTGTACAAACTAGACTAAAACCTCAAGAGATAACATAATTATGTTATATTACATGTTCATATATTCATAATATACAAAATAAATAATAAACAAAGATATTCACAAGATCAATTTCTAGATTGGAAAAGACCCAGATGAAAACTCAACTTTTGAAATCAATTTGATATTAACCCTTTGAGGAAAGACATCTCAAAGGTGAAAGGAATCCCATACATTGTTGTTCTGATGAAGATTGAAGGAGAAAATTTGGGGATTTAAGACATGAAACCCACCTTGACTTTGTCTTCTATGGAGTTCTTCAAGTTGAGAGAGAAAGAAGAGAGAAAGAAGAGAGTTTGTGTTTGGGAACGTATGAGAGCTTAGGTTAGTCTAATTAGCTTAGAAGCTTTATATAGATTGTTAATTAACTTAATTACACCTAATATAACCCCTAATTAACCTCCTAAATAAGACAAATAATTAAATGAATTAATTAGAAACGTTCAGCAAAACCATCCCCTCACAGACGAGACCCCAATAGACGCCTCGTGTGTCAATCGACGGCCACTGTTCCCTTCCGTGCTGCATATCCATCGATTAATTCAGAGACTTGTCAAAAAAGGACATGGCCAATTTTTCCAAATGTCCATCGATGTAGGCGACGCCCCATCTATTCGACCATGAACCGTCTTTGGCATCCGTTGGTGACACTGTCTATTGACAACTTTTAGTCACTTTTGCAAAAGTCTTCCTAAAGGGCCCTTAGTTGGTCCTTGGGGAGTCGTGCCTAGACGTTTTGAGTATGAACTAACTCTAATACGTTTTATAAACCATTCTACCAAAATTTATCTATTTTCGACTCCTAAAAACTAGTCAAATATGCTAAGGCATGCTAGTACCTCATTGAACAAGTCTCTGAACGTCATAGATGTTCTTTGACGTTTTGGTTTCTATACCTCCTAAATGACTTATATACATGAAAATAGACCTTAAAATAGTCTCAAAACCTCTTGACGCTTATGTTATGCTCTAGAACACATCTTAGATTTTTGAAGTGTTACAGTCAAGAGGTCACTTCATGAGAGAGTGCCCCAAGGACAAGCAAGGCGGTGGACATCTGGAAAATAGAGCTCAATATTCATAAGTTGCTCCACCAAATAAGGCTGCACCTAGGGGATATTCTTCTGGTGTATGCTGAGGAACAAATTACTTGTATGTTGTTAATAATCGCCATGAACAAGAGAATTATCCAGATGTTGTCAGTGGTATGATTTGAGTCTTTGACTTTACTACTTATGCATTATTAGACCAATGAGCTAGTTTATGTTTTGTAACTCTTTATGTTGCTATGAACTTTGAGATTTCTCCTGAGCAACTTAGCAAACAATTTAGTATATCCACGCCTGTTGGTGAATCCATTCTAGTAGAAAGAGTCTATCGTGATTGTCCTATTCTCATCAGTCATAAGAGTACCATAACTGATTTAACAAAGTTATACATGGTAGATTTTGATGTCATTCTAAGTATGGAGTGGCTCTATGCCTGTTATGCATCAATAGATTGCAGAACTCGATTTGTCAAGTTTCAGATTCTTAATGAGCCAGTTATATAGTGGCTAAGTAGTTTAGCAGTGCCTAATGATCGCTTGATTTCATACCTTAAGGCGAGAATCTTAGTTTCTAAGGGATGTATCTATCACTTAGTAAGATTTAATGACTCAAATGTTGAGGTACCTTCCCTTCAATATTTTCCTATGGTCAGTGAGTTTCCAGAAGTCTTTCTTGATGACTTACCTGGAGTCCTTCCCAAAAAAGAGATAGACTTCGGCATAGAAATCATCCCAGATACTCATCCAATATCTATTCCTCCATACATAATTGCACCAACAGAGTTAAAAGAGCTAAAGGAGAAATTGAAAGATCAGTTAGATAAAGTCTTTGTTCGACCGAGTGTCTCACCTTGGGGCGCTTCAATCTTGTTTGTAGGAAGAAGTATGGGTCCCTTAGAATGTGTATAGATTACCACCAGCTGAATAAGGTGACCATCAAGAGTAAATATCATCTACCAAGGATAAATGACCTTAATCAACTTCAAGATGCTTCTTGCTTTTCCAAGATTGACCTCAGATAAGAAGAGTAAGGAAATATGATATTCCCCAGACAACTTTTAGAACAGGGTGTGGGAATTATGAATTTTTGGCTATGTCCTTTACTTTGACAAATGCACCTGCAACATTCATGGATCATATGAACAAAAAAAAAATCAAGCATTATTAAGTTTTTTTTTTCATCATCTGCTTTGATGACATACTGATTTATTCAATAAATGAAGAAGATCATGCCAGTCACCTAAGGGTTGTTCTTCAGACGTTGAAAGATAAGGAGTTGTATGTGAAGTTCTCCAAATGTGAGTTTTGGTTTAAGTCTATGGCATTCATAGGCCACATTGTTTTTGGTGAAGGTATTAGAGTTGACACTCAGAATATTGAGGCAGTTCAGAGTTGGCCTAGACCCACATCTCCAACAGATATAAAGAGTTTCTTGGGTTTGACTTGCTATTATAGGAGATTTGTAGAATGATTTTCTTCTATCTTCTTCAATGGTCTAAAATTTGTGAGAAAAGCTTCTAGGAGTTGAGAAGGAGATTGACTAGCGCTCTAGTTTTGACCTTACTAGAGGGTACTCAAGGCATTGTGGTGTATTAAAATGCATCAAGAGTTGGCTTGGGATGTGTATTAATGCAGAATGGCAAGGTTATAGCTTATGCTTCCAGGAAGTTGAAAGTTCATGAGAAGAATTATCCAACTCATTACTTAGAATTGGCTGCTGTAGTGTTTGCATTAAAGATATGGCGTCATTATTTATATGGTGTTCATGTGGATATATACACTGATGAAAAGATCCTCCAATATGTATTCACTCAGAAAGAGCTCAACCTCAAACAAATAAGGTAGTTGGAATTACTCAAGGATTATGACATGAGTATTGTTTACCACCAAGGTAAGGCTAATGTGGTTGCTGATGCCTTAAGAAGGTTGTCCATGAGAAGTACTTCCCATGTCAAAGAAGAAAAGAAGGAGTTAACAAAAGATGTGCACAGACTTGTATGTTTGGGAGTCAGGCTTATGAATTCCATAGAAAAAAACATAGTTGTGAAAAATGGGCTGAATTATCATTAGTGTCAGGTGAAAGAGAAACAAGACCAAGACCCTATTGATTTGAAGGTAAGTTTCCATAACCAAAGAGTACTGACCGTTGAACAAGGAGGAGATGGTGTGCTGAAGTATCAAGGTAGATTATGTGTATCTAAGGTGGATGGACTCCAAGAGAGGATCTTGGAGGAGGCTCATAGCTCCAGATATTCCATTCATCCGGGTTCCACCAAAACGTACCGTGATTTGAGAGAGGTATATTGGTAGGAAGGCATGAAAGAAATATATTTCTGAGTTTGTTTCCAAGTGTTCAAATTGTTAGCAAGTGAAAGTGGAACACCAAAGGCTTGGAGGTTTAGCTCAAAATATAGAGCTTCCAGAGTGGAAGTGCGAGATATTTAATATGGACTTCATCACAGGCTTGCCAAGAACGCGAAGGCAACATAATTCCATTTGGGTGATTGTCAACAGAATGACAAAGTCAGCCCATTTCTTGCCAGTCAAGACTTCCTATTCAACTGAGGATTATGCTAGGTTGTACCTTTAGGAAGTGGTAAGACTTGACGGAGTTCTGATCTCCATTATTTCAAATAGAGTTTCACAATTTACTTCATAATTTTGGAAATCTTTCCATAAATGTTTGGGTTTCAAGGTGTATTTAAGCACTGGTTTTCCTCGTAAGATAGATGGACAAGCAGAGCGTACTATCCAGTCCTTAAAATATATGTTGAGAGCTTTTGTGATCGACTTAAAGGGAAATTGATATGGTCACCTATCTCTCATTGAGTTTGCTTACAACAATAGTTATCATTCGAGCATCCTGATGGCCCCATATTAAGATCTTTATGGGAGAAGATGGGAAGATGCAGATCTCTTATTGGGTGGTTCAAATTTGGTGAAGTAGGGTTTATAGGACCAAATTTAGTTCACCAAGCTATGAAGGAGGTTAAAGTGATTCAAGAAAGGTTGAAGACAACATAAAGTCTCCAAAAGTCTTACACAAATGTTAGAAGAAGGCCATTAGAGTTTGAGGTAGATGATTGGGTGCATTTTAAGGATTCACCTTTTAAAGAAGTGATAAGGTTTTGTAAGAAGGGTAAACTTATTCCTCGGTATATTGGACCTTATAAAATCTCCAAGAGAGTGGGAAATGTGGCTTATGAGTTGGATCTACCCCAAGAGTTAGAAGTGGTTCATCAGGTATTGCATATTTCTATGTTGAAGAAGTTTTTGGGTGATCCTTCATTGATAGTACCAATAGAGAATGTGGGGATTAAGGTTAACTTATCTTATCAAGAAGTTTCAGTCCAGATTTTGGATTGGGAAGTTCGCAAGTTGAGGACAAAATAAGTTGCTTCAGTCAAGGTTGTTTCGAGGAACTAATTTGTTGAAGAAGTGACTTGGGAAGCCTAGGAGGATTTGAAGAAGAGATATCCACATCTCTTTGAATCCGGAGAGAATGCAAATCGAGCTACTAAATTCTCTTCGTAGCACTTTATAAGATTATGCATAATCATGGTACTAGTTACTTTTATGGTTGAGTGCTGAAATGATATTACTATCCTTAGCTTAGATGAAGAATTCTTATTCGAGGATGAATGTTTCAAGGGGGAGATATTGTAACATATCGTATTCTAGATAAACTAAGGTTAAGCTAAGAAAAATAAAAAGAATCAAATTTGGAAATAAGTAAGAAAATCTGGAAAATTTCCTGATTTCAAAAGTGAGTTTTGGTCATTTTCAAATGACCATAATTCCCAGCTCAGGAAGATTTTCGATGATTTCTTTATATGGATGGAAATCTCGTTGGAAGATCTTTCCAACAACGCCAAGTTGCGAATTTTCGAGGTCGTATGAGTGAAATATGACTTTTTGAAGTTCGGTTGTTGGGCAGGGAAAACTCCAAACCCTGATTTGTTAAGAGTGTTTTGGTCTTTTCCTAAGTTAATTATTAAATTAATTTTGGGGGTAATACATTGGGGTCTAAACTGATCCCATTCAGTTTATACACTTAGAAAAAATCTAGGGCTTTGAGAGAAAGGAGAAAAGAGGAGAAGGGAGAAGCAGACACAAGAACACCGAGAATTAATTCGTGGATTTTGTCAGAGATGATCCCTAACAAAGTATGTGAGATCATTCGGTGTTGGGTTCTTTCACCCACCCTCCAATTTTATTCATTACTGAAATTTATAGTTAATTTAAAGGAAATCTTGATGTTCTTGATGAAAAGTTTGATGTTCTTGTTGGTTGAATTGTTGTTGATCTCGGTTAGTTTTAATCCATGTTTCTGGACTGTTCTTGGGTCTAAACTATTGGGTAATAAGTTATTTAGGGATCATAAGTGTTTGGGGTGGGATCCATGGGTGTTTTGTAAGGTTTAGAGAAAAAAAATTAAGAAGAATGTCGGGAAACCCGTTGGAGAGATGTTGCGGTGCCGCGCCTCCAAAGCGCCTCAGGACAGAGTCTGTTCGTCAGGCTCTGGTGCGGCGCGCCTCTCAGAGCGCCTGAGGACATCATCTATCCATCACGCTATGTCTCTCCGCACGTCTCAGAGCATCAGGACCCCTTGAGACCTCGTTCTTTCCTTATCTTTTCGTACTAGTTCATTGGGATGTACCCTTCATTCTTAGAGTACATCTAAACATCATTAAAATCATCTATAAAAATGAGATCATGATCCTTGAATCCATAATCCAATTCAAGGAAAGTTAAGATCAAATTTAAGGAAGTTAAGAGCCAAGTATATGAGTTAAGAAGATAGTCAAAACAAAGTTATAAAGTTTTCTAAAGTCTTTCCCAACCGTTTTCACTTTGTTTTAGAGACTTAAAGTTTAAGTCAAGAAAGAGTAAAGATTTGAGTTCGTTTTTCAAAAGCTATAAGGGAACTAAGTATTTCCTAAGAGTTAAAGTTTCAAGTAAGCAAAGAGTATCAAGTTGAGTTCACTTCTCAAGATTTATAAGGGAACTAAGTAGTCCCTAAGGATTTAACAAAATGCTTTCAAACTTGTGAGAAGGAAGGGAAGCTAGACTTACATAGTGCCTATGACTAGTTTGAATAGAAGAAAGAGGAAACTAAGATTTCCAAGAGAGTTTAGCTAAGTTATGAGCACTAATCTCAAACCACAAAATCAGTATATTTTTTTAAATATAAGAGCATGTATATTTTTGGGAGTAGTATTGCGCACAGATATGGGGAAGAGTTCAGATAACTCACAGCCCCCATAAACCATGTTAGCCACCATGGGTAGAAAAGGGTCATACTTTTTAGATTATTCCTTTTCACAGTTTTACTAGTGGATCCATTACGCAGTTCAAGTCTTCAACCTTTGGCCAGGTATAGGATGCGCTGGCAGCGTGCAATAGACCATTGTATCATCGCTGTAGCTCTTAAGTGATAGTTGTCGGTTAAAGAATGTTTCTATGGTAAATTGCATTTTTATACACATGAATATTGTATTTTCATAATACATCAGTATTGTATTTTATATACATATCCGATATTATTGTGTACTTGTATATATATACTCAGAGGTTTAAGCATGTTTTTAGTCAACATTTCTATATTGAATAAGAGTTAGTAGATCATGAGTTGAACAGAGCCAAGGTAAGTATTCAGTCTTATTCTCTTTCAAGCCTAGGTTTTGATAAGCTTTCAAAATGCATACTGGTACATTCAATGTACTGATGCCAGTTGGTTCGCATCATTTTATGATGCAGACGCAGGCAATAAAGATCAACAAGCGGAATTTTGTTGAACCAGATTGAGCTCCAGAGTCAGTGGTGAGCCTCATTGCATTCCAGAGCACATCTAATCCTTTGATTTTAGTAGTTTAGTTTTAGGATGTTGTGGGGTCTGTCCCAACATCCCTCTTCAGTAAGTTTAGAGGCTTCATAGAAGCTAGTATTTCAATTTAGAGTTTATTGTTTCTTGTTGAGACTTAAGTTCCATCATGGCTAGATATTATATGAAGTACTTTCCTGACATGTCTTATTTCTTGTTTAAGATGAGTTTAGTCTTCCTCTGAGTTAAGTAAGACACACCAAGGGTTCGCTTGAGGTCTACCAATGGTCTTCGAGTGCCAGTCCCACCCAGGGTGTAGGCTCGGGCGTGACAGGGGATCTATGGGAGAAGAACCCATAGATGATCAATATTTACATACCCTTTATCAAATTCCCGAACAAATCTTGAATCGATGGTGAATTGGACCAAGTTTCTGCCCTCCTTTCTTCTCTTCGTCTTCTTCTTCTTTTCTTCTAGAGAGAGAATTTCTTAAGAGTAATTTGGGGTCTTTAGTTGAATGATTTAAAGTGATTAGTTTAGGGGTTTATTAGACTAATATAGGTGGCTAATTAACTAACTAAACTACCTCTCTTAAACCTAATTAAATAACTAATAAATCACCAAACTCCCAACTTAAAACTAAAAACATAAAAATTGGCAGCAGCTACGTCTACCCATCCACGGACACTTGATGGGTATACTTGACGTCCTGTGTTCTCGTGTATTGGACATGAGTTTCAAGTTGCAGGTTTGATGCAGGCCCTAACCCACGACCCCAACCCACTGGGCGTGGGTCCAACCACGGGCCGTGAATGCCCAATCGTGGAACATGCTTAAAATTGGCAGTTTGGGGTCCCCCTCAAGGACCCCTTCGGTGGTCCTTGGGGGTAGTACCCAGAAATTTAACCCCTATTCTATGTAAGGAGTCCCTTCTACGAGTTTTAAACCTTATTCTGCACTCCAAACCTCTTAAGAAAGGCCCTCGAACTTACTAATTTTCTTGGGCGTTACACTTTCAATGAGCTAATTTAAGATTACAAAATTAGTGGAATCATAATCTCACTAAACTATTTCCCATGAACTATTGAAAGTTAAAGGAAATTTGCACTAACTACAACTAGGAAAATATCAGGAACTAATTAAATAAAATTGTGACTACTAACAGCTAGAAAATAGCTACCACAAGACAGAGTAAAACTAAATAAAATATGTTGATGGTGTAGGACTTTAACATATCCTCTCGACAACAAATCTGCAATTTGTTGCTCTATATTAATTTGCTTCAACTCAATCTCTACTTGTAGCATGTTTTGACGAATGAAGAAGTAACATATTTCCACATTCTTTGTCCTTGCATGAAAAATGAAATTCAGCTCAGCTGATTTCTATCTAATTGTCAAAGAACAAGGAAACTTCATAGCCAACTGGTTTCTTTAAATCCTTCATCAATAGCATAAGCCATGTACTTTCTTGAGCTGCACCTACTTTTTGTAACACCCCGGAAAAATTTTGAGGTAAGACTTGAACCATTCTTCGTAGGGAGCGAGTTTTTACCGAGGAATTTAAATGTTCTTAAGAGTTAAGGTCACTATATGTAACAGTTCCAGTTCCACAAAAAACTACAGAGAATTCATTCAAGTCATTCGTAAGTTTTTCTAAATTCTGGCTCAACTTCAAATGACCATACTTTTTAACAAATGATGATTTTGGAGACTCATAACCTATCAAATTAAATATTTATGAGTCCTCTTTCTGACACTACTGATTTTGCTAAATTTCGAGCTTGGATGACGGAGATATGCTTGTTTGAGTTCAGCCTGTCCAATTAAGGAAAGTTATCAGAATTAATGAGGGCTATTTTAGTATTTTTCTTAACCCAATAGCCTAGCTCGATTTTGTTAACCTTTTAGGGGTCTAAACTTATGGCATTCAGTTATAGTCATTACTAAATTACTCTTAGGGTTTTGAGAGGAGTTCAAGATTAGGAAATTAGAAGAAAATTAAGAACGCTAAATTTTGCAATCATCAAGGAGTTTTCGCCAAGGATTTGATCCAAAGATGTATGTAAGAACTCATTGTGTTAGGTTTGTTCTCCAAGACACCCATCATGACCTTTTTACGAATTTCATCCAGGAGATTGAGTATATTGAGAATCTTGTTGATTACTAGATGTTTTGTGTTTCGTTTTTTCATAATGAAGTTCTTCAGGTGAGTTGTGAATAAGTATTGTTCTTGGTGGTTTTTTGTGTAAATTTTGTTGTAATTATGTTGGTTTAAGGATCAAGAAGAGTTTGAGGAAAATTATTCGATTGTAGATGAGTTAGGTCATGAGTTTGAACAAGAAAATTCATCGGTTATCTAGGTAGAAGCTTGGGGCACCGCCCACTCAGTGTCCCCCAACTAGTGTTCTATAGATTAAGGTCTGGCGCCCTGCACCATTCAGTGCACAAGGGTCTCCTACCATTTCGCCCTCTTTTCCACATGAGTCCCCTCGAATTGTAGCTATGTTTTTTACTTGATATTCACAATTAAGATCTTCATTAACCTTTGAGAGGTCATGCCTATCCATGTTATAACTCTTGAATTGATAATTAAAATTCAAGATAGAGTTAAGAGTACAATTTGAGAATGTCCCTTTGAGTATTTTGGAGGAGTCTTCTACAATAATTTATAAATTGTTCGAAGACTGGAGTAAGTGAGATGAGAATGAAAAGAATGTATTCATGAGTCTACATTATCATTGGGATTCTACAGTTGAGTAGTTCATTCCCATAAATTCTGCGTGAAATCCATAAATTTAGTATCTTTGAGAGGAGGAGTATCTTCAAGTTCTAAGTTATTGAGTATAGAGTTCGTAACCCTTGTGGGATCATATACCTAATATGGGATAACCAAATGTTACACATAAAAGTCCTTGAGTTGATTTATTCATGCCTATAATTTCGCATGAATCCTATGAGTCGAGCATTCTCTGGGTGAGTAGTATCATTGAGTCCTGGAGTTCTGGATTTGTTGAGTCCCAAGTATTGAGTACTATATATGGTTATTGAAAACCTTGAATTGAGTCGTTCACGTCCATAATTCGGCATGAACTCTATTTTTGAGAAGTCTTTTACAACAATTTATAATTTATTTTACTCTTTGAATACTTAAGTATGAGGATGATAAGTGTTGAGTTTCATTTAAAAAAGAAAGATATATAGGAACTAACTATACTAACGATTAATTGTTTCTTAACTTAGAATGAGGGGGAAATCGATTTCCTAATATGTTTATGAGGTGTTTGAGTAATAGCTATTTTGAAAGAAATATTTTGAGTAATAATCTCAAAGTTTAAGGATGAGGAAATGGTTTTACACATATGAGCTAACTTATGTTTTGGGAGTAGTATTGCGTATCTATATGGGGACGAGTTTAGGTAACTTAATGTATTTATAAACCATATAGCTAACATAGGTATAAATGGTCATACTTTTTAGATGATTCCTTATTAAGTTTTAAGCATAACGTAGTGGATTCAGTTAGTTGAGGAATTCTATACCCTAGCAAGGTATAGGATAGTTCTAACAGCGTGGACGAGACACTATATAATCACATAGCTCATACTGATTGTTATCAGTTAGAGAATCGCCGAAATAAGAATTATTATTGTATTTTTGACATACAAATAAATTATTATCTATTGTTTGAGAAGATTTCCATATATTGCATATTTTATTGTTTTATTCTTTAGTTTCTTGAGCTGAGTATTTTGAGTTGAGTATTTTGAGATGAGTATGTTGAGTTGAGTATCCTATCTTGAATGGAGTTTGAGTTGAGTTGAGTGAGTTTGAGAAGAGGTAAGTATGTCCCATTCTATCAGTTTAAGCTTATGTTTATGCTTTAGATTTCCCCTTCTTGCTTCTAGAGGGTTCCATTTTTCTTCAATTTTTAGGATGACATGGGTCTTGTCCCGATAATTCTTCAGTAATAGTAGAGGCTTCATAAATAGTTCAAGAGTCGAG
Organism: Solanum pennellii; assembly: GCF_001406875.1. Lineage (NCBI taxonomy): Eukaryota > Viridiplantae > Streptophyta > Magnoliopsida > Solanales > Solanaceae > Solanum > Solanum pennellii. The sequence goes on from NC_028640.1 coordinate 22,927,621, forward strand.
GAATCTATCATTATTTCCTTTGTTGTTGTATGTTTTGAGTTCATTAAACATATAACTAATACTTTTTAAATTATTTTTAGATGATTATTGCATCATGAGTTTTCATTTTTCATGATTAAGTCTTTTGGTGAGTAATGATACATGTCAAGGGTTTGCTTGGGAACCAACAATGACTTTTGAGTGTTAGTTACATTAGGGTGTAGGCTCGGGGTGTGAAAAACATGGTATCAGATCACAAAGTTCAAGTTTCCTGGGGTTTCTATGAAGTCGTGTCAGTAGGATTTTGTTTATGGTTGTAAGGGCCCCGCTTTTATAAACAAGGGACGACATGTATTTAAGAAAAGTTCTCCTTCGTTCGAACTCTTAATTGTGCAATAGAGCTATGTCAAAGAGACTTATTCTATCTCGCCTATTCTCATATCCATTAAACTATCCTTCATATTAAAGGTGGTTAAAAGAAAAATCAGTTCTTTATCGATGAGTTTCTCTTAGAAAAATCTTGAGGAATTCATGAGACTCCGGAGGGTCTTGAGAGAAGCCCACGAGTGAGTTACGTGTTGAGCTTCAAAGTAATGCGTCGTGTTCATATGAATTGTGCGTTAAAATCTAAAAGCGACATGTACTCTTTTCTCTAAAACCTTGTTCCAATTGAGATACTTTTGAGGAGATGTGTTTTATAGCATGGGGTAATATTGCGATTTTGAGCAGTAGAACTAAAAGTGCCTAGAGTTAAAGAAAAGCATGTAGATGTATAGTAATATAAGAAAGCGAGATAGTTAATGGGAATATTATATTATTTCAATCATGTACCCAGTCAATTTTAAGTGATGAGTTCATTTATAAGTATAAAAGGAATAATTCTGTTGTGGAGAGTTCTTGATAGAAGGAAGAGGAATAGTTATTAGGAGGTGATAGATCCAAGCGAGGCTTATGAATTTTAAAATGGGCGCCCCATGGTATTGAGAAGATGATAGAACTATTTGAGAGGTGATGCCTATTAAGTGACTTAATAGTACTTAAGTTCTGAAATGGAAGGTGAAGGTAAATGGTAGGTAGGTTTCCTAGTTGTTATGAAATCCTAGTTAGGGAATGTTTCTGGAATTTTCTGGTTGTTGCAAGTACAAGAAGGTGTGAGCAACCCTATTCATTACTATGTTTAGTACTAGACACTAAGCTTGAATTGAGATTAGTGAAGTAGTCAAAACATGGGAACATGAGGGGGATAGTGTTAGTTTTGATATATGATCTAGAAGGTTTTAGCTGAAATAGGTGAGGAGATCAAGGTAGTACCTCACAATGAAAATATGGTATTATGGACCATAGAGGAGAGAAATTAAGGTAGAGTAGTAAGAGATACACTCGAGCAGGTATGTAGCCAGATGAGGTCCCAATTTAGGTTAAGACAAACATCATATAAAGAGGTCTTAACACCTGCTGATGGAGAGTTTGGTTGTCATGAGATAATCTTTTTTCGAGTGTTAGAATGCAGGGGGATGTATACTAATGTAGAAATGATGTAATAGCTCCATAGCTTTCAAGTTTCAATTTTAGACCTAAGGGGGAGATGATAAGATGAGAAATGAAGTCAGTGTTGAGAATAAGATAGTAATGATTTCAAAAAAATATGGGGGATACTTTTTCAGAGGTCCGTTTAGTAGTGAAGTGATATAGAAGGAGAAGGTTAATGTTCTTATCGTGAAAATGATTGTAGGGTAATTCCAACGAAGGTTATAAATGTAGAGGCATAGGAGGATGAGGTTTAACTGTGAGAAACATTTAAACGAGAACCCTTAGTTGGTTCTGAGTAGTAATTAAGGAAATTCTAGTTGGTATGGTAAAAGTTCATGCATTTATTAGAGGTACTAAGCTTAAATGTGGTTTTATTAATCATTAGGTGGATCTTGAAATGAAATCGATGTGGGATGAATGTGGTGGTAAAGAGTAATATTCTTGGGATAAGATTCCCCATAGAGGAGCATAGAAACAGAACCTTAGAATTTTTGGTTAATCTTCAATACTGTAAGAGCATCTTATTAGACTTAGACCTTCGACATGAAATTGGTATTATTGCGTGAGAATTAGATCATCAATGGGTACTTTGTTTTTGTTAATAATTGTTACTATTTTTGTGGTAGATCTATAAGACTGGAAAATTCAGGATTGGTCTAAAAACAAAGGACACTCTTCCCTATTTTCTGTAGATATAGGTTTAGTCTTTCTTTGGGATTCTTTCCCCTTAGCGCCGTTCGCTGACCTAATTAGGTCATGAGACCCTTGTACCGGTGTGGTACCGAGCCAACCATTAGTACGTACCATAAATGGTGCAAGCGCCAACCATGGGAATATCCTATAGCAGGCATAGTACATGAGTCAAACATTACTCACACAAACACAATCATTTTTTCAATGAAATACACCACCACACTTGTAAATACAAGTAAACAAAAGCACCTTCATTGCATAAGTTTGTCAACAATATATTACTTTGAATACAACCCTTATGTTTTTCTCAAAATGTTTGTACATGTTTAATAATAGAGACAATTTACATAATTACATACATTAACTTCAATAAAAACAACCATAACCTATCAGAAGGATTCTTTCACGAATATTCCCTGTTAATAACCCATTTTACCAACAATTGTGTCCCCTAGCATAGCATCTAGAAATTATATTAAAGTAAATATAACCTAACCGAGTCTATCATTAGCGTAACCCACGACAATCCATATATTCAAGAATCTGGACTTCATCCCCAAAGGCCCATTGATCAACTTTATTAAAGACACTTCATCCAGTATTAAGTGTCGACGATCGTTAGTCAGTATATGACCCAACAAATGGATAGGATCGTTCCCACAGGGATTGGTATTGAAAACATTTCAGCTAAGCACAAATCAAGTCATGTTTGTTAAAGCCACTAGAAATTGTTAAATAAAAACATAGTAATTAGAGGGATGACACAAGTATCAATTAACAATGGGCAATAAGGGGGTAGTAATTGAAATAACAACTTAAAACAGTCAAAACAATAAGAGCGGAAATGGAATTCTTAGTATGTGACTGGAATATGAGATAAAAGACACCGAACATTAGTTTCTATTATATATGTACATCGCTGAATATATGTATCTACGCTAGAATTTAGTGGGGTAAATTCTCTCTCGAGCAACTTACCCCGAATCAACTCGGTTTCTCTCGAACACCGAGTTGGAGCCAGCACAACCTCCGCCTTAACGAAATAACTCTCTCAGGTTGAAAATGAGGGAAGGGGAATAGGATTCACTCTCATAAGTTGAAACCATAACGACTCAATAACCACCAACTATCAACTTAGTAGTAGTTTTAGTTTTATAACCTCCCTCTCTAGAAAACCAAAAACACTTAGGTGAAATCGTATTTGCAAATACAACCTCATTTAGTTAAAACACAAATACTAAGTGAAATCACATTTAAACAACAGATGTACTAACAATAAGCAACACTCAACAATAGATTTAACTCATATTCACAAAATCACACCCCAAGAATTGGGGTTTTAGCTAGACATAAAGAAAAGGAAGAAAATGATAACAAATTTAACTAACATTAACTAGATATGATTTATTTTTGCTTCAACTAAGTCTAGGATGAAGAATTTCCAACACCCACTTTGAATTTCTTCAAGATAAGAATCTTCAAATCTTCAAGGTTCAGGATCAAAGTTTCCCAAAAGTTCTCAAAAACTCAAAAAAGAAGTGAAGTCTAAAATTTTACATTTCAAAACTAAAAGCTTGATCCTAAGCTAAAAACATTAATAGGTATTTATACTTTTCCAAAAGTTTTGTTTCGAAGGGACACTCGACACAGTTAGTTGGGATCGCCGATGAACTTGGCAATCCACCCTTTTGTATATTCATTATCGTCATGTGTTAGCCTACATTATCTTTGAACTCTTGATCACTGGGATACATAGAACTAGTTTGCGGAACTGCTAGGCGACATGGAGAGTGCTCTATTTCACTGCCGATTTGATCATTTTCTTCAAGGCTCACCTCTCTGGAACAAAATGCGAGGATGGAACCTTTTTTTGGCACACTTAATGGGTTCGGAGATCCTCAAGTCTTCACTTCTTTGTTCTCTCAGTTGCCTTTGTTCCTTTTTGCTTAATTTTTTCCATGCTTTCTCTACAAGTATGTAAACCTAAAACTCAAGGTATTTTAAGAATATTCGAGACAAAATTTGCATTAAAGGACACTAAACCTATCAAAATATAGCCCTAAATGAGTCCAAATTATGGACTATCAATGCCCCTAACTTAAAATTTTGTTTTTCCTCAAGTAAAACTCAAGTTCAGCAATTCAAAAAGTATGTCTCAAACATTTCGACACAAGACTCAATCATGAATGAACACAACAATACTCAACTTACTCATTAAAGGATCAAATATGCACTAAAAGACTCAAGTTTTGACACACCATTATCAAAGATTTTAAAACTTACGGTACTTGCTTCAAATACAAGTTCAATCTCAACAAAAGTAATCAAAGGGCCTCACCTAAAAATGTTCACACACAATGATTCACAATTTAAGGTTCCGGAATCAATTTCAACACTCACACTCACAAAGATGAACACAATGCATTAATTAAGCCGTAGGTTTTCTTGTATTTTCCAATCAACCTTCGTTTCAACTCACTCAAGATTAAAAAGGTCTTTTCCTGCTTTGTAATGGGGCTAAGCGCAACGTTATGATCATTTAGGCTGAAAGAATTTCATCCTCATGAGATGTGGTGCTCATAACACTTTCTTTTTCTTCCTTTATTATTTTCTCTCGTGCTCATAAGTCATCCCTTTGTGCACTTTTCATGGATTGTTCAGGAGACCCCATTTCTTATTGTATTTTCGTAACTTTTGTCCATGACTTTATCTTTTTCATTATTTTCTTCTCTTTTTCTATTCTTTTCTCTCTTTTTTGTATGGAGCGGTTCAATTTTTTTCAACATCATAGGTTAATGGAGACTATTCTTGCACTCTTTGACTTGCCTTCTCTTTTCGCCACACCTCCAACTTAGGCTTTTGATTTATGTTGGCTATTAAATAAACTACAAATCAAAAGGACTATAGGTAGATCATTAAAGGAGGTAATTGTTTTCATCAATTTTCTTCCAAAGAAAGGTAAAGCTCAAGGGATGTTCAACAGAGGTTCACTCACTCATAGGGTAAGTCATAAAAAAGGTATCTGTCAAATTGGTTCAAACTCTTTCAACGGTGCATAAGATCATATCATGAGCTCAAATCACTTAGACAACCAAACTAATATGGAAAATTTTAGGTGTCGTCATGTATTGTTCACGGTAAGCTAATCACATAAGGCATTGACACCAAAGTCAAACAAGAATCCACACTTTTGCAAGTGTGCAATGTTCATTATAAGAAACTCAATTTGATAACAGGATAATCAGAACGTGATTCGAGAAGTTCACATATTACCTATACAATTTCATTTGGACTCATTGTAACCGCACATTCATGTGCGTTCGATTTTAAACACTATTTAAGTCATCAGTATTGATCAAATTGAGACTGAAATTTTGCCTAAGAGCTACCATATTCAAGTACATGAAAGAGGTGGCGTAAATATGAAATTTTTTTGGACAGGTCAAAATATTTGTAAATCAAACATAAGGAACCACAAGCTCAAACATCCGCAAAAATCAATACAAAACATAATTTAAGACTGACCAACCCAAATATATACACAAAAACACAAGTCCTAAATAGCATACAAAAGGCGATACTCACCCCACCACAATAAAAAGTATTTTTTCTCAAATACAACCGGAAAAAAATGTGAGGTTTGAAACTAACCTTGCTTGTCGATTAAAAAAACAAAACTACAATGCTAGGCGGCAAAAGGAACTAGCTCCGACCATAATCCAGCACTAAGAATATTCTAGGAATGCAAAAAAATAGGTACTATCTTGCAAGTGTTTGGTTGGAAATAAAAGAAAATGCGGAAGAGGTTTAAATTTTTAAACATGTGACTTTTCAGCCGTCCATTCTCGCCCATTTAGCAACATAAGTTTTGGTCGCTGGTTCAATTGGAACCTCACCGAGTGATATCCCTTTCAAGTTTTCAAAGACTCCTAGTTGATTTTGGGAATAAAACAGTGGTAAGGGCTGTGATCGCCGATCTGTTTGACGACTCACCAATAATTCCATCTGCTCGTCTAGTTTTACAAAATCCAAATCCAAATTGGGTTGGAATAAACGGTGGACTTATTTATGTCGCGAATCGAGTCGTTGATTCTCCAACCAAACTTTTCTGCATGACACTTTTTATGTAGTAATAAAACTCGGTCAATGAGGTCATAGGCCAGTTTCTAACTGCTTTGGCGCTACGCCGAGTAAGTGAATTTTGCTCCTAAAGTTCTAGTGTGTGGTATCTCAATGAGGGTTCAATTGGTGATGAGCAAGATGAATGTTGAATTACTTTGGCCACACGCCGATGAGTTATGGCACACCGTGTAAGCAATTTGAGAAATATGCTATCAGTGTGAGATTGGAAAGGCGAATTAAATCGGGTCACTCAAGCCATTGGTGATTCACCCATTGACTACGATTTACGCCTAATAGCTTCAAATTTACCTCTATTTTCTTTCGCTTTTAACGACGAACTGAATTGAGCTTGCAAAACAGGCTCGACCACACGCTGAGATTGTATTCTACATTTTTCAACACCTATAACATTAACACACTGATTTTTGAAAAATACTAAAGCTTGGGTAGCCTCCGTAGTAGTTCTTTATTTAACGTCGGGGCACGACATGGAGGTGGCGTCAGGCCTCGTCCAAGTACACCATTTCAATTAGGGATATATCATGACATTCACCATGGTATGATTTCAAATGCTATCCATTCACCTTAAAAACAGGCCCTTCCTATCCTTCCACTTTGATGGTTCCATTAGTTAATACTTGTGTCTCTCTAGAATCATCTAGACTTGAGTTTCCCAAGAAAAAGTCAAACAAGCGAGTTATATAATAGCACCCAATATCCCACTTAGAATTTTCTCTTTATTATTAAAACATCATGCCCTTTTTTAAAATTTTAGGCACTCAACTATCGTAAGCTTTAAACCTAAATTCATTGAACTCATTCAGTTGTTGGACTCTATCTGTTGAATTTTTTACCCAATCGAAATTCAAGACCTTTAATGCTCACATCGCTTTTTGCTCCAATCCTATTGGTTGATGCATGACTTTCCAAAGACTAGTTGATATGGAGACATACGGGTGGGAGTCTTGTATGCAATACGATATGCCCATAGAGCATCGTCAATCTTTTGATACCAATAAATTATGTTGGCATTCACTGTCTTGGCTAAGATGCTCTTAATTTCCTGGTTGGACACTTCAACTTCACCGCTTGTTTGGGGGTTATATGAAGTTGTCACATTGTGTTTCTTACCTCATAGTTTTTCAATGCTACTAAGAACCATCTATTACAAAAATGGGATCCATTATCACTAATGATAGCCCAAAGTGTACTGAATCTAGCAAAAATATATTGTTTTTTTGAGCTGGACTACATTTTTCCCTTCATTGTTTGGCAGAGCAACATCTTCCACCCACTTAGACATATAATCCACGACCACCAAGATATATTTATTACCACACTAACTCACAAACAAACCCATAAAATCTATACGCCAAACTTCAAATAGTTTAACTTCTAAAATGGGAGTGAGGGTAAATTCATTTCTTTTGGACCCCTCCCCCTCCTTGCTTTTCACACTGAGCGCATTTCTTCACAAATTCCTGTGCATCTCTGTAGAGGGATGTCCATTAAAAACCACTTTATAGAACTTTGGTTGTAGTGTGCACATCTCTATATGGTCCCACACAGTTGAAGCATGATAGAGATGGAGTATATCCAACACTTCTTCTTCTGGATTACACCGTCTAATGATATGATTAATACATTCCCTAACATATAAGGTTCATGCCAAAGGTATTTTTTTTTACATCAAATGAGAACCTCTTCCGCTGGTGGGAGTTCAGCACCTCTGGTATTATCCCACAAACTAAATAATTTTTGAAGTTAGCACAATGAGGAGGCTTGCTAAGACATATCATGAAGACCTTTTCATCCGAAAAAACATCATGGTTGTCAACTTCTGGCTCTTTATTTTCCTTGTCTTCGAATCTCGATAGGTGGTTTGCTTATTCATTTTTGCAACCTCTCAAACTCTTGTAGAAGCAATACCTATCTAATCAACCTTGTCTTTGAATCCTTCTTCGCCACTATATAGCGCTGGGCAGCATGATCATTATGCCCAAATTTTTACAAACGCATACACCATAGAAAGACAGTTTTTTATGGTAACTGTATAATTACGTTGAGAGATGTTTAATGTTTTGCTCTCATAGTATATGGGATGGAAGATCTTGTAACTATTTTTCCCCAAAACAAAACCCGATATTGTTCAACTTGCATCACACATCATTTCAAAGGATTCAGACCAATCAAGGCTGATTCTAATAGGGGTGGACACCAACTTATCTTTCAGGCATTTGAAAGCTATTAGGCAAGCATCATCAAAGTGGAACTTCACTTATTTATCTTGAAGTTTTAACAAGGGATACGTACTCTTGGAAAAGTCTTTATTGAACCTTTGGTAGAAACCGGAATGCCCCAAGAAACTACAACTCCCCTCACAGAATTTGGAGGGTGTAATTTCTCAATCACTTCAATCATGGATTTTCAACCTCCAACCCCTTTTACGAAACCTTATGCCCAAGGAATATACCTTCTTTAACCATGAAGTGAAATTTTTCCGAGTTAAGGACAAAATTTGTCTCTAAAACTCATTGGAGAGCTGGCTTAAGTGGTCGAAACATTCTTCAAAAGTGTCATCCACAACCGAGAAGTCATCCATAAATACCTCTATTGAATCTTCAACCATGTGTGTGAAGATGGATAAAATGCAGCATCAAAATATAGTTGGACTATTACATAACCCTAATGCCATTCGATTGAAGGCAAAGGTGCCATATAGGCATACAAATGTTGTTTTCTCTTGATCTTCCGGGCCAATAGTGATTTTGTTGTATCCTTAATACCAATCTACAAAGCAATATCATCTTCTCTCATAAATTCAATCAATCATTTTATCCATAAAGGGTAAGGGAAAATAATTATTTTCTATTCACGAATTTCCAAAAAAACACTCCACCCGGTAGCTGGTCTCATAGGTACAAGCTCTCTTATTTCATTAGGTACAACTGTGATACCTCCTTTCTTTGGTACACACTACACATGGCTTACCAATTCCCTATCCTCAATAGGATTGATCACACTTGCATCTACCCATTTGATGATCTCTTTTTCACCACCTCTTGCACTGGCGGGCACAATCTCCTTTGGTGTTCATCACTTGTCTTGCATTCATTATCAAGCTAAATTTTATAAGTGCCAATGTAAGGAGGGATACCCATTATATCATCAATCAGCTGTAATAATCACCGGCGAGGTATTATTCGACCCCAAAAAAGCATACCGGAGATGGATCAGTAGCTCATTTAGCTCTAGGTTTGGTGTTTCTTCAATTTACGACTTTGCGGGAGGGCTCTCTTGGTTTTTTAAATCAATGTCTATCTTTAATAGAGCTTTGAATGATAGCCCCCCCCAAACCTGATAGAGCTTCCAGTACATCTTCATAACCTTGAATTTCTACCTCATCACTATTAACAAGTATGGATATTAATGGATTGCTCACAAATATCAAGTGATTTGCCCTAGCTACAGCCTATCAACGACACCATTAGTGGAGACCACATGAATATCAATTGGGTGTTTCATAGATTTAAAGACATTGAAGTTCAGTTCATCTTCATTTACCCTAAATTTCAGTTCTCCACTTTTGACATCCACCAAAGCTTTCCCAGTTTCCAAGAAAGATCTTCCCAAAATAATAAGAATTTATACATCTATTTCACAATCCAAAACAAAAAAATAAGCCGAGAAGATAAATTGATGATCATTTACCTAGATGTCGTATAAAATCCCCATTGGATGTTTGATAGATTGATCTGCCATCAAAAGTCTCATTGTCGTGGCTTTTGGATCTCCCCACCCGAGTTGTTTATAAATTGCATACAACATTAAGTTGATACTTGCTCCCAAGTCGCATTGGTCTTTAGTAAATTGAAGCATGCCGATCGTTCTAGGAATGGTGAATGACCCGGGATCATCTCTCTTCTTGATCGGCTCATTTGTTATGAGAAACCTCAATAGTATGAAAATCAAAAACTCCTTTTCTTTGTGACCAATTCCTTCATGAATTTGGCATAACCCGACATTTATATTAATTATTCAATGATGGTTAGGTTTATCGATAGAGACTTGAATACCATAAGAATTTCTTGAACTTCTTATCATCATTCTTCTACTTGAGACGATGGGGAAAGAAGGTAATATTTTGGCAAAGGTTGCATAACGTGTGGGGTAGTTGAATATGTTTCTCTCTTTCTTTTGGTATCACCATCTCCTTTATATTTTTGTCTCTTTATGCTCTTCATTTTCTACATTTCTTGACATATCCCTTATTGCTATTTTTCCGGTATGATTAACCATATCTAAATGTCTACTATCATCTTTCATTTCTGTTTGTTGCTCCAATTGTGCTACAAGTCAACTCAGCTACCTTTCAAGTGTTTGGATTGCATCTGCGTGAGAGTTTACTTTATTGTTTAATGATGAGAAATCAGTCTTCATTCCATTCAACGAATCTTGTGACCCCTCTGCTTTATGAAGGATGCGTGACATTAGATCATTCACTCGAGGACTACTCTCACCTCCTCTAGATCACGGTCTCTCACTAAAATGAGTGTGATTCTCTTCATAATGGGCTCTCACTTTGATGAGTTTCATTGTCTTCATAATTTTCCTCTGATCTCCAATATGCATTTTGTTCTTCCCCTTTTTGATGGTTTCAACCTTGATTTCCACATTGTTGTGAATAAAGTGGATGGAAACACTCTTCGTATTGCCTGAAGTTCCAACCTTAATTTGCCCCTGGCTTTGAGTCACTGGAAGACGAACCCCCATCAATTCTAAATACTCCACATGTATCCTTCACATGCTATTGTAATAAATTCGTTTGAGCTAACATTTTCTTAATGTTGTCATCTATACCTCTCTTTCCTTGTCAATTTTCTCTTGTGTAATCCTAATTTAAAATGGATAGACCAGGTCATCTTGGGTATACCATGCTTGATTTATCTTTGTCATATCATAGAGAAGAAATGTGACCACCTCAAATGTGTGTGAAATTAGTCCTCTTCAAACTAATTGATCTGTTATTCTTTTGTTAATTGAATTGAGACTCCTGTAGAATCATTGCAGTAATAAAGCTCTAGGCAGCCCATGAGTTGGACATTTTCACAAAGTTCCTTAAACCTTATCCATGTTTCGTGAATTGTTTCTCCCCCCCTCCCCCTTAACTTAAAACCTTGGATGTCATCTCTCAGTTGCATCATCTTCAATGAAGCGAAAATCTTGCGTTAAATTCCATAACCAACTCCTCCCATGTTGTGATGTACTTTGTTGGTAGTTTGACAAGCCATTTACTTGCTTTCCTTGTCAATGAGAATGGAAGTAATCGAAGATAGATGGACTCTTGAACAGATTCTTGAACAACAAAAGGGTGCACATTTTTGCAAAATTTCGTAAATGTTCATGTGGATCCTCATGCTCTATTCCTCTATATAAACCTCTTGACAGTAGACTACGAAGTGTCCTGCTAGTAACCTCAAACATTACATTCTCATCAGCTTGTGGCAAGAAAATTGCACCTATTTCACCCTCTTGAGAAGGGCTACAATGACTGTTAACATCGTCGATACCGTCTCGATCATGAGCACAACTTGTTTGATGGATTTCTTGGTAGCCATTTCTATCATTTTCACTCATATGTCCTTCTTTAAACACATTAAAGCAAAACAACTAAATATAAGTAAATAAGCTACCACTAACTAGAATGAAATTTCTACTTAACAAAAAAAACCCAAATAACACCACTCCCTGGCAACGGTACTATTTTGATCAGCTTCATCAAAGACACTTCATCAAGTATTAAGTGTTTACGATCGTTAATCAGTATATAACCCAACCACAGTTTGGGATCATTCTCACAGGAAGTGGTATTGATAATATTTCATCTAAGCACAAATAAAGTCATGCTAGTGAAAGCCACTGGAAATTGTCGTATAAAAACATAGTAAATCAGAGGGGTGACACAAGTGTCAATTAACAATAGGGGCTTTTAGAATTAAATTAATGACAAAAAATAGTCAAAGCAATAAGAGAGACAAATAGGGAAACAGGATTCTTGCGATGTAAATGGAATATGAGATAAAATACACCCATGGGTAGTTGTTCTTGATAGTACATAGCTGAATATATTTTAACTAGGCTAGAGTTTGGTGGGGGTACATTCTCTCATGCGCAACTTTCTCGGAATCAACTCAGTTTCTCTCAACCGAGTTGCAGCCGTGAATTACAGCATCCGCGTTAGCCCAGTCACTCTCTCGAACTGAAAGTTTGCAAAAAGGTCTAGGATTCACTCTCTTGAGCTGAACCCTAAAAAACCCAATAACCACCAGCTATCAACTTTGTAGTATTAGTTTCAGAACCTCTCTCTCAACCAAGCCAAAAACACTAAGGTGAAATCGAATTTGCAACTACAACCTGATTTAGTTCAAACACAACTACTAAGTGAAATAGCATTTAATGAGAGAATATACTAATAATTAGCAACACCCAAAAACAGATTTAACTCATATTCACTGAATTACACCACAAGAATTGGGGTTTTAGCTAGACATAAAGAAAAGGAAGAAAATGATACAAAATTGAAGTAGCATCAACTGGATATTATTTATTTTTGTTCAATCAAGTCTAGGATGAAGAATTTCCAACAGCCACTTTGAATATCTTCAAGATAAAAATCTTCAAATCTCCGAGGTTATAGAGCAAAAGTTTCCCAAAAGCTCTCAAAAATTCAAAATTGTAGCTAAGTCTAAACTTTAATTGTTCAAAACTTAAAAATTAATCCTAAGCTAAAAGTATTAATAGGTATTTTTACTTTTCCAAAAGTAGTATTGCGAAGGACCACTTGGTGCTGTAAGTCGGGACCATCGATCAACTCGGTGATCAATCCTTTTGTATACTCATTGTCATCTTATGTTAGCCTAAAATATCTTCATGTTTATGATCATTAGGAAAGCAGTAATTCTTCTCAGAACTGCTCGGCGACATATTGACTTCTTATTTTCACCGTCAATTTGATCCTTTTATTCAGGGTTCACCTAAATAGAATAATAGGAGAGGATGGGACATTTTGGTGACATGTTGAAAGGGTTCCCGATCCTTAGGTATTCACTTCTTCGTTCTTTGAGCTGCCTTTGTTCCCTTTTTCTTGATTGTGTCCATGCTTTGTCTCGAAGTATATATACCTGAAACTTAGGGTATTTTATCGATTTTTGAGACAAAATATGCATTTGAGGACACTAAACCTATCAAAATATAGCCTTAAATGGTCCTAATCATGGAGTTATCACCCAAGCATGAAATCTCTCGACTATCTACAAGATATTTTATAAGTAAAGAAAGGTCTGTCTACTTAGTTAAAAGAAAATCTATGTCCATCTCGAGCCTACACCTTGGACATTCCTGACACTCGAGAACCATTACTGGCTCCAAGCAAATCCCTGGTCTGACTTACTAATCAGTAGAAGACAAATAATATGAAAAGAGTCTCAAAAGATAAACTCATGAGCCAATAACAAGAAAAGGACAAATAAAGTACTAACTATATATGAAGCCTCTAAAACTATGAGGCATGTCAGAACAAGACCCCTGATCATCCTAACAACTGAAAACAATTAATATGCATTGGGATCCTCCAGAAAGTAAGGAGGATCACCACAAGACTATGCATGCTCCATTAGATCAGCGAAGCACTAGATGTTGATCTCAATTTCCTGTATCCTCATCATAAGAATGATGCAGGGCAAATGATGTTAGTACATTGAATGTGGCATCATGAGAGGGGAATTATAAAATAAGACATAAGCTTGATAAGGGAACTGAAAGAACATATTATGGCTCAACTAAACTCGACTTTACTCATTTTTCAATATAAGTCGATAATATGATTCCAATATAAAGAAAAACTTTTAAAACATGGATGACAACTCTTTGTATTTAGGAATACAATAGTAACTCTGTATTTATGCAAAGATACTATATACACTCTGCATGTATATAAAATACAATTAACTATGTATATATAAGAATACAAAATACTTCAATGGGAGTTTCTCTAATTTAAAACCATAACTTAAGAGTAATGTAATGATACAATGTTTTGTCTCACGCTGCTAGGGTCGTCCTATACCTTTCCAACGTCATAAAACCTAACTCACTAAGGGTTTCCACTAGTCTATGATAAAAAGTACTAAGGAATCATCTGAAAAGTATGATCCCTTCAACCCATGATGGCTACATGGTTTATTGGTGTTGAGAGATGTTTGAACTCTCCCACATACTAGTGCTCAATCTCAAAATATACTAGCTCATATGGTTATATCATAAATTTTTTTGTTTTTTGAGATAATTTCTCATAACTTATCTCAAAGTCTCTCTTAGAAATCAAAGTTTCCTTTCTTGCTTAATTGTGAAAGATTTTGTTCTTTACTGAAACTTGCTCATAGGCTCTACTGGAAATCGGTGTTTCCTTTCTTTTTAAAATGCGAAAACATTGACTCTTCGAGAATACGTAGTCCCTATATACTCTTTTCAAGAAATGAACTTCAACCTTTACTCTTTACCAACTCAAAACTCATGTTTTAAAACAAAGTTAAACATTTGTCAAAGACTTTCGGAAGACTCTATGAACTTCTATTGACTTAACTCTTAACTTTCCTTAAATTGAATTATGGATTAAAGGATCATGATCTCATGTTACGGATGATTTCACGTTTTTTAAACATACCTTAGAGTGTAAATATAAACTAGAAAGCATAGGTACATTACGAGGGACCTCAAACAGAAAGAAGATGGAAAAGGGTAGAAGACTTGGCGTTCCTGGTGCTCTGAGTGGCGCAGGGCGCCAAACCGAAAACTTCAGAATATTGGTTAAGGAGAACTAGCTGGCGTGGATCCCCTGAGCCTAAACTATAGACCCCAAAGTGCAGTGCCTATGCTGGTGCGGCACCCCATACCCTTTCACCGAGAATACCCAATTGTTCTTGCGCGTTTTTCAACTCTAAGCCCTTTAGATTCGATTGTCTTCTTTCCCAAACACTTAGATTCAAATTCATAACCAAAATATGAAAGAATACATTCAAAATAAAATCAAATTTCATGAATTTAACTCAAGGACTTATCAACAAATTCAACAATGAAGAACCCAATAGAACTTCAACAAAAATCCATCAAGAACTCAATATCTATACTTTCAAAAACATAGTTTCGTTGAATAAAATCATGACTGGTATGTGGTGAACAAATCCAACAATATGTATTTCACGCCTCGAAGCTTCCCCCGGAATGTGTACAAGGGACCTGGGATCACGAGTGACCCCAAGCTAACTTGTCGGCATATCATAAGCATACTTAAGGATTTATTGGAATAAGAGAATACTATGTGGAAGATTAAAACATCATAAAACTTAAATGATGGGGAATACCCATCACTATCTGAATAAATAACCTGTAAGTTTAATAATAAACAAAAGATCAAACTCGAAAGCTAAATTCGAAACTAACTATGTCTGAAAAAAAGCCTTTGACTAACTAAAGAGATTGGGACATTCCCTTGCTAAATCTAGAAAAACAGAAACTAAAGAGTGAAAAAAGAAATAGAATTATGCCAATCGTCCCAAAAAAATACTCACCACTAATGTTGTTGCACTAAATATCGGGAACTGATCTACGCGTAATCTAAGTGTGGAGAATCTGAATATACATCACGAGAAAATGTGTATGCGCCACTACTTGAAAGGTATTGAGCATGAAGGATAAAATAAAGCTAAACAATAGACATAACTGCACAAAGCATAAAACTCAGCAATGATCTAAGATGATCATGATACTATACTACATGAACTAGCTGAATCTAATGACTAACTTTATGACGTGCTGAACCTGAACTGCAACTGATAATCTAGTGAATACACTAGAATCTATCTGTGGGAGATACTAATATTCGACATCAAAATAACATGAGATAAATGTGGAGTCTGATGTATACACCCCCATCAAGAGGACACAATATACAATGTCGGAGTATAGAGGAATGATTGTCTAATCACAAAACCGATGCCTAACAAAGAAGACTTAACCTATGGGCATGTAGTTCTGGGACTATTAGGGTGACTGATCTTAGTCCAATTCGGTATTAAGCTTACTCCCAATTGAATACATAAACACAATATAACAAAAATAAACAAGATGACTCGATAATTTGAAATGCTAACTCAAAATGCAACACTAATGTACTAATAATGAATCATTCTTAACTGAGGCATGCTGTTACGAACTTCAAGTACACCGTAGGAGAAGGGAGCATTCTTGTGTCGTCGCACAGTGTGCTTGACCTCACAGAGGTGTTTCAGAAGCCTCTTAGCTATAATTCATTGCATAAGATATGAAAAGTAGCGCAGAATTAAAAATTTTCACAAGAATATAAATAAGAAACTTCTTTTATAAAAGCTAAAGGAACGAGTCTCATCGTCACAAGCCAACTTAAAGACACAACTTAAATATCATAGGTACAGGACCCTTTACATTTAAAGAAATACATAAATAGTATTATTCAAGTCTTAAAGAAAAAACTAAAAGAGATATAGACTATGTCCTCGAATATATGAGGACATACCAAAACTTGAGTGTAAACTTCCCAAGCTTAGCCTTATAGGAAACCTCCACTTGTCTTCCACCTATACATATAGAAATGTAGAATAGTATGAGGTTAGTACAAACATTGTACGAAGTATGGCATTATGCAACAACACATGTAAAAGAGGACATTTCAGTTGAAAGAGACAAATCATGTTATTTTGATAAAACATTCATGAATCAAGTTACAAAAAATCATATAATCATCATTTAGCACATAAGTTAAAACTTCCATAATTTTTAAAAAAAGAGCATACTTACAACCCAAACATCACATGAACTATTCCTATCCAAAGTTATTGTCACACCTCGATCTACCCCCGATATGCGGACAAAAAACCCAGGACAATAACTGATCCAAAGCTAACCTTGCTAGCATGATCAAGACCATACTAAAGATAATAAACTGAATGCGAAAGCTAAATCATAATTTCAATTGAAAAGATGGGGAATACTCATATTAGTCCTTTATGGCCCTTTCAACCCGCCAAAACGGAAGGCTTTGCACTGTACCCAACTGGAGAATATCCTTCAGGTGCAAAGCGTAAGTCTATAAATGAGATATTTGAAAAAAATGAGTTTAATACAAAGAATTTATTAACTGAACAGTAAGCTAAAACTTACTATGTCTGATATAAGCCTCTAACTACCTAGAAATGTTAAGACAAGCCCCAGTTAAGTCTAGCAAAAACTAAAAAAACTGACTAAAAGACTTCAATAAAATCATGACAAGTTTCCTCGGAGAATGAGAGCTCACCACTGAATCTATTGAACTGGAGATCGGGAATTGATCTACGCGTGATCTAGATGCTGAGAACCTGAAACTACATCACGAGAAGATGTAGCACACGTATGTCTCAGTACTGGAAGGCACTGAGCATGTAGGATAGAGTAAAACTAAAATAATACATAACTGAATAAGCACAAAAGTAAGTTTATAATCTGAACATGATATAGATTTTGAATACTGAGATAACTGAATGCAATGACCAAGTTATAACATGCTGAAATTGAATACTTGATATACTGATAAATGGTCAATGCAGTGGAATCTGATTGATTTATAGGAGCTACTAATAATCGATAATAAAAACAAATGAGAAAAATGTGGAGTCCAATGTATATGCCTCATCGAGAGGACCCTATATACCCTGTCAGAGGTATAAAGTCATGCAGGTGATATTACTAAACTGATGCCCACAGAGGGAACTTACAACTTACATAGTCAGTAGTTCTGGTACTATTCGGTATGCTGATCCCTAATCCAACTCGGTATTAATGATACTGTAAATGAATTATGTAATTAACTGATTATGAGTTTATTTAAATACTTGATAGCTCAAAACTTAACATGCAAACTGAGAATGCAACAATTAATCTGGTAATTATGCATTTATAACTGAGACATGTCCTGAAGTAACTGAACTATCTGACCTAGCATGTGTAACTCAAGAACTAAAGAAATACATAGCTAGGGTTCTGAAATTAATGTGATAAACTGAATAATAACATAGTAATCTGATTTGGAACATATAAGTAATTAATTTATGAAGTTTTGTTCAAGTTCTATAAACCGCGCGACTAATCATGATATGGAAATCAAGAATCTGACTGAAAACTAGGGACCTAATGGGTGAAAGTTACCCACTAGTTAAATACCACATACCTTGTGATGAAATTCACGGAGAAATATTTAGATTTTGGGGCTAGAACTGCTGGAACCTTAGTGCGTTCTTGAACTAGGGTTCTTGACCTTTTTCTCCTTTCTTGCTTCTAATTTTCTAAGTTTTTGATTAATGATTTGACTTAGGTAAGTTTTGGTTATATTTCTAGGATCAAACTAACTAATATATGATGATTTAGGGTCAAAACGACGTATCTTAGGGTTTAAATAAAGTGGGAAAAGACCAAAGTACCCCTGAGTTAATTGGTATCTGACAAAATGATGACTTGAACTGACAGGACATCCTTCAACGTCGTTTGGGTTCGTCGATTGGGTCTGTTCAACAGGACTTTACTAAAATTGGCATAACATTTTACTTGGAGGTCTGATTTTAGCAAGGTTGGTGGATCTAGAAAGATAATTCATTATCTGTTTTTTGGTATGTCATGGCACTCCTAGTTCATGTTGTGCTAAGAGTTATGATCATTCCGTAAATCGAACGACGGTACGTGCTGGTCAATCGTGCTTCATGTCAGAGAGTTGGTAAATGGGGTATTGATCCACGAACAAAGACTACGAACCGTAGTCTGACCTACGGATTGTATGTCCTTCGGTTGTTTAACACTTGGCTAAATTTTTATGGGGTGACTTAATTTTTAGGGGATTTATACTGCATCGACGGATGTGCAGGACGGTCCGTGGGTTAGGCTACCATCCATCGATGTTAACCGTTGATTGCACCTGCACTTTATTTGAAAAGCTTATTTTTGGTTTGTTTTGGATACGGGGTTTTACATTATCTCCCCCTTAGAACGTTCGTCCTTGAATGATCTAAAATAGCTAAAATAGAGGGAGAGATCTGCAATTTTTACGACTAAACACTGAGAACTCAGTTTCTGACAACATGCCAATACGTCGAAAATGCAAGTACAAACTAAGGGAACATGATTCCAAGACTGAATTTAGGCATGAATGCTTGAAAGACTGAAGATGAACTATTACCTTATGCTGGAGTGGAATTGGAAAGAAAGAGGTGAAGATACTTGGCTTTCATGGCTGCTTCTGCTTCCCAAGTAGCTCCCTCTACGGACTGAGTCCTCCACAAAATCTTGATTGAATAGACTTCTTTATTTCTCAACCTTCTAAACTGACGGTGAAGAATGTAAACTGGTACATCCTCATAAGAAAGACTATCTTTCACCGCCACACTCTCTAATGACATTATATAGGCTGGGTCACCCACACACTTCTTCAAGAGCGGCATGTAGAAGACTGGATGTATTGCTACTAGTTGTGTTGGAAAATCTAATTCACATTCTACCTAGCCAATCCTTTTCAAGATCTTGTAAGGGCCTACATATCTAGGACAGAGTTTCCCCTTCTTGCCAAATATCATCACTCCTTTCATTGGTAACACTTTTAGGAAAACCCAATCATCAACTTGGAACTCTAGTTTCCTTCTTCTTAAATTTGCATAAGATTTCTAACGACTCTAGGTTGTCCTAAGTCTATCTCTAATGAGTTGCACTTTCTCCATATCATAAATGACTGAATCTGGCCCTATGAAAGCTGCTTCACCTACTTCAAACCAACAAATAGGAGATCTACATCTACGCCCGTACAGAGCTTCAAAAGAGGCCATCTAAATTCTGGAATGGTAGCTATTGTTGTAGGAGAACTCAATCATAGGAAGGTGATCATCCCAACTATTCTTGAAATCGATTACACAAGATCTCGACCTATCCTCTAGGGTCTGAATGTTGCGCTCTTTCTGTCCATCCTTATATGGATGAAATGGTGTTCTATGGTTAACTTGAGTACCGAGACCCTTCTAAAATGACTTCCACAAACGAGAGGTAAATTGAGGACCTCTATCTGAGATTATAGACAAAGGAACCCTATGTAACCTCAAAATTTTATTAATGTAAAGCTTTTCATAATCCTCTATCGAATCTGAGTCTGGACCGCTACAAAGCGCGAAGAATCATTCATCCTATCAGCTATCACCCAAATAGAGTCATGTTGTCTTAGAGTACGAGGTAACCTTGTGATGAAATCCATATTGATCACCACCCACTTCCAAGTAGGAATATTGACCTCTTGGGTCATACCCCTGGTTTCGGATGTTCTACCTTTACTTACTGGCAATTGGGGCACTTACTCACAAAATCTGCTATGTCCCTCTTCATGCAAGTCCACCAATAGACTCCCCGGAGATCGTGGTACATCTTAGTGGCACCTGGATGAATAGAATACCTGGAGTTATGAGCTTCTGCAAGGATATGCTTCCTCAACTCACCCACATAAGGAACACACAATCTACCCTGGTAGCAAAGTACACCATATTCCCCTTGGGAGAAAACCTCCACTCGCTGATTGTGGACTGCACCCTTAAGTTCAAGCAAGATCGGATCACTGTCTTGCTTTTCCTTAACCTCAACTACCAAAGAAGATTCTGCCCCATTTTGAACTGTTACACCATTGTCGGATATGCTCATAAGGCTAACTCCCAAGCAAGCAAGCCTGTGAACATCCTTCACTAGCTCCTTCCTTTCTTCCTCAAGATGGGCTACACTACCCATTGATCATATCCTAAGAGCATCTTCTAATACATTCTCCTTACCAGAATTATAATGAACACTAATATCATAATCCTTAAGGAACTCAAGAAATCTCCTCTCGCGACGATTCAACTTTTTATGGTTGAACACATACTGAAGGCTGTTATGATCAGTGAACACCATACAAGTAGTGTCTCCAGATCTTGAGTGCAAACAACACTGCTGCAAGCTCGAGGTCTTGAGTTGGCTAGTTCATCTTATGCACCTTAGGTTGTCTAGAAGCATATTCTATAACCTTATCTCGCTGCATCATCGCACAACCTAGGCCAACTCTTGATGCATCACAATAGATCACATAACTACCTGAACCCTCTGGTAGAGTCAAGACAGGAGATGTAGTCATTCTTCTTTTCATTTATGAAAAGATTTTCTCACAATCATTTAACCATTGTAACTTGACCTTCTTCTGAGTCAACCTAGTCAATGGTCCACAAACCTTCTATAATAACCCGCAAGACCTAAGAAACTTCTGATATCTATAGCAGAGGTAGGTCTGGGCCATTGTTTCACTACTTCGATATTATGTGAATCCACTCGGATCCCTTTGATAGATATAATGTGACAAAGGAAAGCAATGGATTGCAACCAGAACTCACATTTGCTAAACTTAGCGAATAATTGGCGATCCTTGGGAGTCAGTAGAACAATTCTGAAATGACTCACATGTTCCTCCTCAATCCTAGAGTAAATGAGGATATCATCAATGATGACGATAATGAACAAGTCCAAGTACTATTTGAATACTATGTTCATCAAATCCACTAAAGCTGCAGGAGCATTGGTTCATCCAAAAGACATAACTACTAATTCGTAATGACTATCTTGAGTTCTGAAGGTTATTTTCAAAATGTCGCTATCTATGACTCTCAGATGATGATAACCTGATCTGAGGTCTATCTTTGAGAAATATCTAGCACCTTGAAGTTGGTCAAACAAGTCATCAATCCTATTGATGGGATACCTATTCTTGGTTGTGACCTTGTTCAACTGTCTATAATCAATAGAAATTCTGAGAGAACCATCTTTCTTCTTTACGAATAACCCTGGCGCACCCCATGGTGAAATACTAGGTCTAATGAAGCCCTTCTATATAAGGTCTTTCAACTTCTCTTTCAATTCCTTAAGCTCTGCTGGAGCCATTCTATAAGGACGAATAGAAATAGGGTGGGTATCTAGAAGGAGATCAATTCCAAAGTCAATTTCTCTTTCAGGAGGGACTCCGAAAAGATCTCCTATAGATACTTACGGAAATTCACAAACTACTGAACTGACTCAAGAGTTGGGGTTTCAGAGCTAGAATCCTTAACCAAAACTAGATAATAGAGATAACCCTTAGAGATCATCTCTCTGGCCTTAAGGTAAGAAATGAATCGACTTCCATTCTAAGATCGGTTCGTCTGCAAACTGAAAACTAATAATCCTAGTTCTACAATCGACTAAGACATAACACGAATGTAGCAAATCCATACCTAGAATGACATCGAAGTCTACCATTTCTAACTCTACAAGATCTGCTGAGGTGACTATCTGAGATACTCTGATAGGGCAATTTTTGTATACCCGTCTAGCTCACCGGCTGGAGTAGAGAATGAGAAAGGTTCTGAGAGAGTTTCTGGACTCACACTAAATTGGACTTCTATGTAAGGAGTTACAAATTAAAGAGTAGCCTCTGGATCTAACAATGCATAAACATCAAGGTAAAAGACTCGCAACGTAGTAGTAACTACATCAGGAGAACCTTCCTAATCTTGACAAGCCTAAAGAGCATACAACCTGTTCTGACGCTGACTGCCACTTGTATCACATGAGTTACCCTGTTGAGTCGGGTGACTTACTGGTATTGATGAAGTTGTTCACTGAGTTTTACCATTACCATATCCTATTTTTGTTTAGAAAGACAATCCCTCAACCTGTGCGAGCAGACTGAATGCACCCAAAACATCCTTCTTTTCTTGCGAGACACTCGCTCGGATGGTTCTTACTATATTCAGGGCATATGGGGTAAGTCTTGGTTCCTGAAAAATTTCCCTGAGACTTAGAGCCTGGTGCTCTAACCTTTTGGTCATATCTGTTCTTGGAGGATTGAACACTAGCTGACGAAGGGGCTGGAGCAACTTTTGATAGCTATGCGAGCAATTTCCACCACCCGATATCTGGTGAGAATAGTCATAGTTTCCAGTCCTAGGATTCTTATTCTCCTTAGCCTGTTCCCTGAGATTATCACCCTCAACCTGATGAGCATGAGTCATAAGACTAGAGATGTTCATATCTACAAGTAACAGAGCACTCCTACACTCAGTTTTCACCAAATCCGATACTATATACAAGAACTTATTCATCTAAGCTCTTGAGTTAGCAACCATGTGAGGAGCATACTTAGAGAGTTAGTTAAGCTTGATCTCACACTCTTGGACTATCATGTTTCCCAGCCTCAAATTCATCAATTCCTGAGCCTTTGTTTCTCTAAACTCTATTGGGAAAAACCTTTTCAGAATGATCTCATGAAAGAAATCCCAAATAATAAGCAACATCCTTCAACTGGTATGATTCAAACTCAACCCGATCATTCCCAGTGACTTGCATTACCTTAAAGATCTTTTTGACCTCATCTAAGAATTTCTGAGGATATTCATTAGTTTGGGATCCTAAAAACTCAAGCGTATACATCATAAAAAAGTCAAGGACCCTTGCTGCTGTTGATCCACCATTTGCATTCACAGGAGCATGAACCCGATTGTTCTGGTTAGTTATATGCTGAGCCAACATATGTATAGCACTTCTGAACTCAGTATTGCAGACTTCCTGGTCTAGGAACGGAGGAGTTGTGTTTGAATTCCTGGTGTTCGCGTTCCTAGCATTAGCTCTACGAGGAGGCATGATCTGAAACGTAGAACATCAAGTTAGAGTGGAATAAGATCATACCTTAAGAACGATGAGAGTAACAAGAAAGTGATGTTTTCCTAAAACACATTGTAGCCTCCCTCTCATTGGATGTGGTGCACTTCACACCCATGGAAAGGACTCTACATAGTGCTGCTTTTAAGACATCCTAGGACTCTTAACCCAGTGTTTTGATACCAAGTTTTGGCACGCCCCGAGCTACCCCAAGATGCGAACACGGAACCTAGGAACACAAGTGATCCCAAAGCTAACCCTGCTGGCATGATCAAGATTATACTAAAGCTAATAAAATGAATGTAAAAGCTAAATCATAATTTTAACTGAAAAGATGGGGAATACCCATATTATATAATTGAGATAATTGGGAACGATAAGTATAATACAAAGAAGTTATTAACTCAACACTAAGTTGAAACTAACTATGTCTAAAATAAGTCTCAAACTAACTAGAAATGTTGGACAAGCCCCAGCTACGTCTAGCAAAAATTGAAAGTAAAGGACTAAAAGACCGAAAAGAAACCCATGACTATTGTCCTTGGAGAATGAGGACTCACCACTGAATTTGTTGAATTGGAGATTAGATATCAATCTATGCGTGATCTGGATGTTGAGAACCTGAAACTACATCCCAAGAAGATGTAGCGCACTTATGTGTCTGTACTTGAAGGTACTGAGCATGTAGGATAGAATAAAGCTGAAATAATACATAACTGCACAAGCACAAAAGTGAGCATATAATATGAACATGATATACATTTTGAATGCTAAGATAACTGAATGCGACGACCAATTTATAACATGTTGAGACTGAATACTGGATATACTGATATATGGTCAACGCACTGAAATCTGACTGACCTATGGGAGCTACTAATAATCGATAATAAAACCACATGAGCTAAATATGGATTTCGCTGTATATGCCCCATGGAGAGGACCCTATATACCCTGCCAGAGGTATAAAGGAATGTTGGCGTGACCATTAAACTGATGCCCACAGAGGGGACTTATAATCTACTTGGCTAGTAGTTATGGGACTATTGGGTACGTTGAACACTAGTCCAACTCGGTATTAAGGCTACTCCCAATTAATTGTAATTAACTCATTATTTGTTTATGTAAATACTGGATACCTCAAAATTGAACATGCAAACTGAGAATGCAATGTGGTAATTATACATTATAACTGAGGCAAGTATATATGAAGTAACTGAAATATCTGATCTAGCATGTGTAATTCTAGAACTAAAGAAATACATAGCTATGGTTCTAATATTCATGCGATAAACTTAATTATAACATGGAAATCTTGTTTGAACATATAACTAATTAATTCATGAAGTTCTGTTGAAGTTCTAGAAACCTTAGGTCTAATCATGATATAGGAATCAAGAATATGACTGAAAAATAGGGACCAAATGGGTGAAAGGAACCCACTAGGGAAATCGCACATACCTGGTGATGAAATTCACGGAGAAATATTTAGATATCGGAGCTGAAAAATGCTGGAACCTTGTTGCGTTCTTGAACTAGGGTTCTTGAGTTTTTTCTCCTCTCTTGCTTCTAATTTTCTAAGTTTTTTATTAATTATTTGACTTAGGTAAGTTTTGGTTATGTTTCTAGGCTTTAATTGACTAAAATCTTATGATTTAGGGTCAAAACGACGTATCTTAGTGTTTAAACGAAGTGAGAGAAGACCAAAAGACCTCTGAATTAATTTTTGTCGGACCAAACGACAACCTGGACTGACTTGCCGTCGTTCAATTGATTGTCCGTAGTTTGGGTCTGTAGGTTGGGTCTGTTCGACATGTCTGATTTTAGCAAGCTCGGTGCAACGGAAAGCTAATTCAATTAGCATTTCCCCCCTAACTATCTTCTGATTTACACCTATGGTCAGACCTACGGACCGTAGATCGAATGATGATCCGTGCGAGTCAATCGTGGTTCATTTCAGAGAGTGGATAAATGGTTGTTTATCAATGGACACAGACTACGGACCGTATTCTGACCTACGGACCGTACGTACGTCCTTCGTTCAAAACTTAGTCAAATTTTTCTTGGATTAGTTTTTGGAGGTTTTAGATTCAATCGACGAATGTGCAGGACGGGTCGTGGGTCAGGCTACGGTCCGTCGATGGTAACCGTCGATTGCACCTGTAATTTTTCTGAAACGCTGATTTTTGGTCTGTTTTGGATACGAGGTGTTAAAGTTATCCTAAGGTTCACCTAGGTAAGGCATGAAGAGATAGCCCAAACAACCTCTCCAATACTTGCCTAAGAGATCCTTAAGACTACTAAGGATAAGCATAGTTCACTTCATTTTAACAAGTCAATATTCAATACCTAAAGACGTTCTAGGAACATAAATATACTTAGGAACTTCACATAAAACTATCCTCTAAGACAAACCTCAAGTTACACTTGGTGAAATGTGAAATTAGCATCCCATACTACTACTTCCACTTAGTGCTCCTTAGGAATCACCCTAGACTAGGCACATCACATTCATAACATCATCTTCATAACTTTCATCATACAAGAAATAATACCAACATGCTTCTTTAATACAAGACATAAGACTTTAATACTTGATGAACATTAGGCATATACTCAACATGTTTATAAACATTAGATATAGAGTAAACTTACTTCATTTCATCATATAATGACACATTCAAAAAAATTTATATATAGACACACCAAGACTCCCTTCAAATGTCTACTTGTGCAATGGATAGATAGTATCCCATTCCACCACCTACCCTAAGTTGTATACCCTTAAGAAGACTTAATTCATTTACATTCATTTATGGGATCTAGCTTTAACCGACATAGACCATGAGAGCTAACATGGAATCCCGGTATTAACCTCTACCGGATGAGGGATCACTACTTGCCTAAGGTAGGGTCATAGTCTTTAGCCTTAACATGGATTCTCCAATAGCTACAACTACATGCCACATATTAAATGGATAAGGAGATTGCTACTAAGCAACTCATTCTCTACTAACGAGGAGCACTCATCTCAAAAGGTACATTGGATACGACATCTCTACTCATGATGTATAACCACCCCCTTTTTCAAATCCTCTTGGTGCTAAGAATAAATACCCTATGGAGTCTTAAACATTCATACACTATAGGTTAAAGTATATCTATTTAGTACCACATCTCAACTAACAAAGGGTACTTATCCCTTGAGTTAATTTTTGATACCACATCTCAACTCACGAAGGGCATCAACCACCAATCTATCTTGGAAAGCTCATTGGGAATAGTGATGTTGTTGCTAAACACTTCATGTCAAATCACGAAGCATGTTCACACCAAATCCCCCTTTTCATACTAAAAAAATAGTAGGGATGGTCTAGAACTTCAGCTCTACTCACGAAGAGTGTCTACCCTATAAATTTTGTCTACCCTACAAATTCTCCATTTCATTCATAACTTCATTGATACATTCCAAGTGTGTTTGAGTAAATGTGAGCACACCTTTCACATAATCACAATAATCCATAACATCAAAATCTAGACATGTTCATACCTACATTCATCATACTTTACACACTATCATGCTTCACATATACATAAACTTCATTTAGACATAACATCATCAAGATATACATTTTTAATTCTTAAAACAGATCATGCATATAAATCATGATCACCACCTTAATTCACATACTATGCCTTCAAGGTCAAACTCACAATGCGCGTGCGAGCGCACACACACTCAAGATCATTTCACAATAAGAAATAAGCAAGATTAGAACAACTTCCCTTTATCCAAGCCTTTACCACCTTTTCTCAATTTCTCCAACAATACATCATAAAATAGCATTTAAGGTAGTAGCTTAATAACTGTATAACATAAGATAACCATAGTTCTAACATTATCAATTCATGCATATTGAACCCGCTTCATAAGCCAAATGTTGAGAAATTGAATGAGCATGGGTTTATTGAGTTTTTAACCTTACAATAATCAACTAACATTGAATAATATCATATTACACTCATTAAAACGTTTTCATGCAAAACCCATGCTTAGAGTAAAAAATAGAAGAGTTTGGAGTTTTGAAAACCCTTTTTGAAAAGTTTTTGAATGGGCACCTTGAATGAAAGAAGAGTCAAGGATGAACCACCATACCTTAATATGAAGAAACCCACGAAATTTCTGTGAAGAAAACGTTAAAAACCTTCAACCATAGCTCAACTTTCAGTTGTAGCTTCAACAAAGTTTTAGAGAACATTTGGGAGACAAGAACTTTTGAGGGTTTTCAAATTTTGATTTCTAATTGAGCGTTTGGGGTTTTTTATTGGGGGAATGAGTGTATAATGACCTAAAATCAATATATAACATCCTCAAAAATACTCAAAATACCCATACAACAATTGGACAGCTTAGACAACTCATACTTAACTTAAATTTTCAGAATTATCATCGGGCAAAAAGTCGGCGACACGAAGCTGTTCCCGCAAGATTTTTGAAAATAAATTTTGAGACAAGAGAGTCTGTGATGTGTCCGCAACGGGGACAAAATTTTTTGACCCTAAACATATCCATCTAGGTGTTAGGTTCATCCCAACTAATTTTAGACTCCAAACAACACATAGAAAAACATACAACACATAAGGACACACTAGCGCGCACACATTAGGCTAGTTTCTGAATATTTTGGTCGTCCTTGACGTTTGACTTCCAAACTTCACCAACTGACTTCTAATTCTAAAATACATCATTTTAAACTATTATTAACTTATGAAACACATTTGAATCTCTAGTTTGACCTATTTCATTTTGAGGGTCGTAACACATGTATATTTGAATAATCTGACCTAGCAAGTTTAACTCATGAACTAAACTAATCTACACAACTAAATGTGTGAGTTTCAAGAAATAATTTCACAGAAACATGATAATCAAATTTGAATCAATCTAACAACCGAATAACAACATAAATTTTGAAGTTCTAGAAACTCTAGGTTTAACATGTTGTAGAGAATCAAGAATATAGCTGAATTATAGGGACCTAGTAGGTGAAAGGAACCCACTAGTTAAATACCACATACCTGGCGATGAAATTCACGGAGAAATCTTTCGATTTTGAGGCTGGAACTGCAGAAAACCTTGTTGCATGTTCATTGAGGGGCTTCTCGACTATCTCTTTGATTTTCACTAAATTTCGCTTGAATTTAGGTGAATGATTGATTATGGTAGGTTCTAATTTATATCCTAGGCATATGATTGATTATGGTAGGTTCTAATTTATATCCTAGGATAAAAATGACCAAACTACATAGTTTAGGGTTTAAACAGCGTATTTTAGGGGTTTAGGGTTTAAACAGCGTATTTTAGGGGTCAAACGTGTTGGAAAAAGACTAAACGATGCTTTACTTAAAAGATGTCGGGGGTCTCCGAAGGTCCATTCTGGTCAGCCATCGTTCAGCATGTAGGAGTTGGATCTGCGTACCCTGATCCATGTACTTGGACCAGGGAGCGTGCTCCGACGTACGATCCATAGGTCATGGTCGAGGTTGTGCCCTTGATGAATTTTCTAAAGTTCTAGGGAGGTGATCGCAGGTGGTCCACCATGGACCCCACCTAAGGTCCATGAGTCACCCTACAATTAGTAGGTGGCCCTGTTGGTGGCACCTGCAACTTCTAAAATTTTGTGAAATTTGGTCTTCCTAGCATACGAGGTGTTACAATGTGATCTCACATACCTCTTAGAGATCAACCCTTGGTAATATCCACAAGAAAATCTTCAAGAACGCAACGATTTTACGCTTCTTCTCCTCTTTTATTTTCTCTCAAAACCCTAACTTAATTTTATGAAGTGTAAACTAAACCCCATCAGCTTAGACCCCAACTTAATTACCAGAAACTAATTTAATTAATTAGGTAGTGGAAAGACCATAATATCATTCTAACATTCGGTGTTGACTTTCCTTATCTATACATCCCAACTTCAAATGGACATGTCTCTCTTATACAAACTCAGAATTGAGCAAACTGGTGGCTTTGGAAAGATAATTCAAAGATCTTTCCTACGGTATCTTGTAGCATACTTAAATCATCTTTATCTAGGAGTTATGACCATTGGTAGTTTACCCAAACTCATGCTTAGCTGAACTTTTT
The DNA here is from genome assembly GCF_001406875.1 of Solanum pennellii. Classification (NCBI taxonomy): domain Eukaryota; kingdom Viridiplantae; phylum Streptophyta; class Magnoliopsida; order Solanales; family Solanaceae; genus Solanum; species Solanum pennellii. Next base: position 22,957,901 of record NC_028640.1, read on the forward strand.
CAAACTTTCCAAATTTGATTATTTCAAAAAATGGTTTCTTTCTAATTTTAGTTCTTTCTAGTTCTTTCAAAAAGTGAGGTGTTATAACGTAGCCTACATGGATGCCAAGCAATTGTTGAAGAACTCTAAAAATGCGCCTCTAGCGGCACCATCATAACAGGAATATTTCTACAACTGTTAGATGAATCCAGCTCGGATCAATTTCAAATTCTCTAATTTTTCTGCGTGTCACCTCAATATTAAATTGGGCAAGTATCTCAAAAAAATTGTAACTCCTCCTGAGGTATCTTTTGAGTAATGATGAATCATATTTTTACAACATTCTCGCCTTAGTGATCTCATTCATGTTGCTAGCACTGGCTTCCATGGAGATGGAGTAAACTATTGAAATCAACTCTTGCAACTCTTTCTCCACTCTGGTGACCTCTGGTCTGTTGGGGCGACAATCATGAGTGCATTTATATCTCATATTCCTTCAAATTTTTCCAATATTGTTGAGCACATGTTGGAATCTCTAAACACATTTCATGATCTTTTCATGGGATTCAAAGGTAATTCTCTTTCCCTTTTATTTTTATTATTTATTCTAGCTTCATTTCCGTGTTTTATTCTCCATTTGAACCTCAATTTTTTTATTCATTTCTTTAAAAGTTAGATTTTCATATACAATTTGAGGTTCTAAATGAACTTAATCTTCACTAAACATTGGGGATGTAATGCTCACCTCAAAGGAAGTATAATGACGCAATTAATTTTCTATTTCACTGTCGAGTTCCGAGGTTGATCGATTTTTTACCTAATTTTTGTTATGAATTTTGCGACATTAATATGAGTATCACTAGTTTCAAAGGTGATCCGCGAATCTCAAAAAGTTAAACGTCTCGAGTAGAAATTCTAGTATGGTTTCGACTTCGAGGTAGGTTACAACTTGTTCATTTAGACTTACCTTAGTTCGAATGTATATAAATTGGGTTGCAAATGATCATTAGAAAGGTTGGAGGGTTAACCCTTAGTCTTACGTGATCCTTAGTTATACTTTGTCCATTTTTGGGACATTGGACTAGTAGTTTTGTCATGACCAAATAGCACCCCCTAGAAGTAACATGGCGTACTTGACCTCTCGGAGGTATTATACAAGTCCATAGTTATCATTTATCGCATTTTCAAAGGTAAACTTAGCGAAAAATTTAAAACTTTATTAGCACATCATATGCTAGAACATCACTGAATTTATATATAAAATATCATAATATATAGTTAAAGAATCTAGTATCTTTTCATCATGCCAGACTCAATATCATTAGATTATTATAGGGAAACGGTCCTTACAACATAGTTCATAAGTAAAATACTACAACACTTTACAATAAACCATAACTTAGGAAATTCTTGCACTTAAGGATTCCTTTCCTTGAGATTGGGAATCACATATCAAGCTCGTCACCATTAAGGACATCCTTTAAGCATCCATAACCTACACATTGTGTAAAAATGTGGAGAAGAATGGAGTTAGTGCAAGAATGCACAAGGTATGTCAAGCATGCAAAAAAATGCATTTAAAAGGGGCATTTTACCTGAAACCATGTTTCATGACTTTTTGATAAATCTTCATAAAACTTTGATACAATAGCATTTATACAAGCCACATACTTCATATAGGCATATTCAATGGTCATCAATCATATAAAGCACATATTAAGATTGAGGCATTTTTGACCCATTTACAGCAAGCTTATTTTCACTTTACAGTGAACTTCTTTTCTTTAACTCATTAACCTCCCAAGTAAACCTTTAGTGATACTTGTGCAATGCATCACCTTAAGGCCACAAAATATTTATAGATACAATCCACATACGCCAAATACATACCATCATAAAAGTATAACAGCCTAAGACTCTAATGACTTTACAGTAAGCTAAATCAACTTGCACATATACTAACTTCACTTCACATAAAGAATTATAAGAACTTACTCACAATCCAAATCTAAGTCTACTAGTGCAATGTACATGTAAAGCCCCATAACCTCACACATACTTAGTAGACCTATCATGAGACCACAAGCCTTAAATCTTTATTTCATACATCAACAAGACAATATAGACAACTTCATTTATGCCAACAAGACCTTCATCATATAGTCATTAAGACAACCATTATGAATATACAATAAGACCACTTCATATGGACTCATACGATGCATTTCATCACCACAAGTAGACAACACTACAAAGTCATGCATAAGGAACATAAACATAGTCACATGCATTAGAATACCTTTCTAGGACTTCCCTCAAGAGCCACTTGTGCAATGCATATGTGAAGTCCCATACCTACACCTACACTAAGCAACTACCCTTAGGTTATCCTAGTCAGGGTCCTTACTTTGCTTCCATTGTCCATTCTACTTTAGGGAAACTATATCCTTAACCGACACTAGGACCATGGGTGCTACATGTAATTTGTTGTTGTAGAGACTTACACTAATGGAAGGTGCTCCACTTAGCCAAAGTATAACATTAAAACATGCTAGCATACTAAGTGAAATCACTTTCCTTATATGGCAAGCTTAGTTATGGAACTTGGAGGTATATGTGGAAACCTTTTTAATGCCAAATGGGCATTGTAGTTATCCACTATGGAAACATCACTCTATGCCCTTTCGCCTATGAGGCTAACCACCTCGTGAGGACAATGGTGACCTACCTTCCTACAATGGTAAGGGACACACTCAACTTCAAGTTCTTGATGCGAAGCTAATTTCCCTTTTAATTAAAAAGCCTTTATTAACATTACTTTATAAAAACATAGGCTTTAGGATATTGACTCCTCATATGATTAGCTCATAGGTCATAGATGCGAATTTATCAACATAAATCATGTGATAAACCCTTTCACATTGACATAGCATATTCAAGCACCTATATAGTTTAGGTTACACTTGAGCACACCTTTCAAGGCCCTTCCATTGACTAGATTATCATACATGTGTGTGTATACTTATATGTGAGAAAACCTTTCACATAACACATTAAGGCCACACATGTTCATACATTAATACATAAGTGTATTTATGAGAAGTCCTTTCATATAAACACATAAGACACTATGCACATTCATAACATAACCATGCACTCATATTCATACATATAGGAAACTAAACCTAGGAACTATCCTATCAATGCACACATGTGCAATGCATAGACAAGGTCTCATACCCTTGCCCATACTAGTACACCTGACAAGTCATCCTAGTTAATGATACATCACATTACATGTTTCATATGCATATACCTTACATGCATTGTAGTATACATTAGTGAATATGAGAACAACCTTTCATTGGACACTACGATCCTATACTACTAGTAAGCATTCATAATGTGTAAGTGTCTTTACAGTGGTCAACATGATCACATAATGTCTATCAACAACACATTTAGGTAGAAACCCTCTTAGGACCAGAATGCACCTTCAAGCATAGATCGTACATCACGCAATAGCATAGGAGACAAGACAACATCACATCACGTTCAAGATTCCTCACCTTAGCTATTCACACATTCATATGGGTACATAGGTAAGGGATTATTAACCACCACAACTCATCAATGTCAGCACCTAAACCTATCCCTAACATAGTTATACACATGTTTATACAATAGTCATACAACCTAGATCACAACTAGAATACGAGACTAGGCATGAGACTTCACATTGGGTGATCATCACCATCACATATTCATGAATCAATTACCTTCAAGGCCATGATCACATCACATATATATTGTCAATAAAGTAAACACCGCCACCATAAGTGGAACACACCACACAATGCCATATAAGGCTTCATCAACTATCAATACTATAAAAAAAGTAAATGAGATAGACAATCTTACCAATTTCTCATCCTTTGATCATAATTGATCAATACCCATATTTTATCAACAATTCATATCTAAGGCAGTAGCTACAGGTATCTTTAAATAAATAAATCCTACATTCATGTACTATAAAGTCAAGATTACAGTGAATACACTACATTCATCAATCGATAGGAAGTACAATAATATAGATCACTCACCAATTTCCCTAGCATTGATAATCAATCATAGTTAATCAATAATATACATGTAAGGCAGTATCTAAATAGATAATAAGCTAAGCTAAAGCATGCTTCATCAACCCTAGAATTGAGATCACATCATGTACATTACAATATCAATATATAGGCTAGAAGAACATGGATCAATCCTTACCAATTCGATTGTACCTATTCATATTGGATAAATTATACCTAATTTATAATCACATTACAATGTACGCAGTAGCTAAGACAATTCATCATGATTGAGTCAGATAACAACCATTCTAGCATCAATATTAGAAGATACTACATTATAAACTAGCCTTATTCAAACCTTTAAACCTTCATCCTCATGGATCACTAATAAACAATTCACAATCAATACACATATAGGCAGTATATATAAGCATACTAACATCATTGAAACACAATTCAATTTACATAATATCAAAATCACAAACCCCATAATTGGCTAAAACGAGAGTTTGAAGAGAGCAGGGGTTCATCATGAAATTGGATTTAAATTCACATTACAATCATCATATTAACAATAATTAATGATGAATAAGCCTTTAAAAACTTTTTGAGAAAGAATCCATGGCAAGATTGAAGAAGGAGAAGTTTGATCATATTCTTCTTGAAAACTTTGAGAAGAACTCTCTAGATGGAAGATTAACTAGAGATAAAGGATCACTATACCTTATTGTAGTGGAAAAACACTAAATATTAAGGAAGAACCCATGGGAATAAAAGCTCCAAGTTGTTCTTGAGCTTCATCTCCAATGGAGGTTGCTAGAGAGAATATTTTGGGAAAGGGAAGTATAATTTTAAATTGAGGATTGGGAATGGGATAGTCATGTTTTTTATCAACTAAATACACCCAAAAATAACCAAATAAACCAACTAGGGTCAGTTTAGCACGTGGGCTGAATTTCCCACTGACACGTTAAATAAAACAGCGTGCATGTCAATTGATGGAGGCAGCATTGATGAGAGCAATCGACGGGGCGTCGTCTGGTCGACGAGCCAAACTGCTGCTCCGTCGTCTGGGACTGCAACTCCTTCATGGAAGGACGAGATCACACTTCTATGTTTTGAGCGACGCCTCCCATCGACGGGTCATCTATTGAGACACGGAGCATCGATTGAGGGCTCGTTGATTGAAACTGCCAAGGTAGTGTCTCGACAGCCTTTGGGTCCTCCTTGATGGCCTCTTGCGGGGCCCCTGGGGAGTTGAACCCGGACGTTTCCAATGTAAATATAAAACTTAAAAAGTAAAGGACCTTACACATCAGTTCCACCCAAAACAAACACTAGCAACACGTCCAAACATACTAGGCACACTGAAGACACACACATACTCGTCTCAAGGGCTAACTTTCGAACGTCTTGAACGTTCTTGAATGTTTGACCTCTAATCTTCATGAAACTCAATATATTGCCTATAAAAATCATTTTAAATCATTTAAGGACTTCATAAGACAATGACACACATATAAGCATGTAAAACTAAGACCTCCTAGTGACTAGTCGTCGAATGTATTGGTCATCCCTTGACGTTTGACTTCAAAATGACTTCAAATCACTCATGAATAGTTTAAAACACTTATTGAAAATGTTAAAAAATTAAAAGGCACATGTGAGTCTCTAGACACCCTCACTCTTTTTGGGGGTCTTACAAGTTTAGTCTTAAACCTTTGTGTAGGTTGATCATAGCCTATTGTCAAGGACATAGAGATTTTGCTAAAGCTCTGTGTGAAACTTGACAAATTAATCACTATTATTTCTTATAAGATCAAGTAAGCCTTAAAGACTAAGATCGCTAAGAGAATGAAAGGAAAGTCGTAGAAAGATTTGGAAAGTTAGGAAGAAGGCTTGTTTATTAGCTTGGATAATTCTTTAGAACTTGGTGATTATTTACAATTGAGAGACTCTCTATTTATATTAATTCCTAGGGGATAAGTAAAAATAATATTTACTTTACAAGTCCTTTTATTAATTTAACTTTTGTCCCTTTCTAGATTTCTCTACATATTCTAGGGATTTCTAAAGTCTTCCAAGATATTTTCTATGGAATTCTAGAGAATACTAAGGAATTCTATAGCCTTCTTGAAAGTTTTAAGGGTTTCTAGAGTTTTCTATAAACCTTTCCACAAATCTAGAATCTTCCGCCCCTATAAGAAAGCAAAATTTGTCTTGCAAATGGCGAGATGTGAAACTCTCCCCTACCTAGTGATGTGATGACCGCGTCGCATTACCGCTTCATAATCATTCGAGTCTTGTGCATGAGTGATCAATACTCCATTGACTCGATTAACACCCTTGCACAAATCTTTCAGTGTCTTATTTATCTCTTATATCTTAGTCTTATGATCTACCTCCTTGGTAGGAGGCGAGATCCTTGGTGGCTTCTTTGACATCACAATTTTGTTTTTTTCCTTAACCATCTTTGTGCACGGTTGTAAGGACCCTTTCGAACGATTTTATTCTTTTGGACTTGCAATGGTATTTCTAAACGTCTACTATTTCTTCTTAGGGATTTTCTTGAGCTGTGTGACTGTTAGTCGAACTTTTCCTTCCGTCTATGGTTCCTTAACCAGGGAAACAATGCATGATTCTGCTTGCTCCATGACCAAGAGTTTTTGGAGGTACAGATCGATCACCACATGGAACTTTTTGAAGAGTTCTTGCCCATGAATTATGTCAAAGAGATCTAAAGAAGCGATAGTGAAGTTGGTCTTACCTTACCACTCTCCTAACGTGATGCTTACTCCATACGCGACTCCACTCACGAGATTCAGTGGTGCATTGACCATCTTGAGTTGGGTTATACTTGGACTGTAACTCAACCCCAACCTTGTCACTACCGTCTTGGTCATGATATTAGCCGCTGCACCCGTGTCGATTGTAGCAAGAACAGGTCTTGTATTGATCTTGATGCCGACATATTGCATTTCGTATTCCTTATGCTTCTCTGACTGCTTCATAATGGATCCACATAGTTGTATCACGCCCAAATAAAATTGTCTCTATGCCTTCTCCTTGCTCATGTGCATTCTTCTCCTTCCTCTCTTATAGGATAGCAACAAGGCTCTTCATTTAAGGCACCTTCCATAGCCATGCAACCCACCACATATATTTCTTTTGGCTTTTTATGCCTTTCTCTCCGTGTTACCATGATATACAGACTTCTTGTCATTGGACCTATAGGTATCATGATTTTGGGGAAGTGGTCACTGCTCCTCAACTTTGCCAAAATCTTTTCCACCATGGTCATGACTACCTCTCATCTCTTCTCCTCTGGCTCTGTCGGGCTTTTCATGCCTGAAGTCTTCCAAAGTTTCAGCCTGTGTGATGGATTCACCGATAAACCTGAGCTGTCGGAATTCCAACTCTTCCTGACCAAATTTGCAGCCCATCCATGAAGTGGAACAACATATCTTCATCCTGAATTTGGGAATTTGAAGCGTGAGGGTAGTGAACTCGTTCACATATGCGCGTATGCTTCCCATCTTCTTTAGTTCCCTAAACATGTGCTACGCCTTATAGATGACGTTGTTAGGTAAGAAGCCTTTCTTGAAATCCTCACATAATCGCTCCCAAGTTGATTGTGCACATCCCTTTCCCTATCTCGACCTACCTACGCTCCACCATAGCATGGCCGTCTTTAAAAGGAACACACGGTAGTGTTGATCTTGTTCTCGTTGCTTTTCACAAGGTTACACTTCATGTAATTCTCCAAGTGCCATAAGAAAATTTCAACCTATTGCGTGTCACAGACTCCTTTTTAACACAAGTGGATTGGGAGCCTCGACCTTGTCCTCCCTATTTCGATAAAGTGCCGATGATCTTCCAACTTCTACACCCTCCTTGAGTGCTTTCATCTGGGACTTCATGGTCTCAATCGTACTCAACGCCTCCATATGCTGACACTTCAAGGAACTGATAGCCTTCTTCATCTCAAACTCGGACGATTGTGTCCATCCTACTCCTTGCAAATGTTGTTTGGTAGTCTAAGGTGAATGAGATGTTAGTTCCTTGCTTGGTGTGGGGTTGAGCAGCATCTCCTCATTACCATTTAGGTGCTTCTTTCCCTTGCAGTTTTTTTTCCACCATCTGGACGGTCGTTGGTGGTGCTAGCGGTGTTTACTTCTCCTTTGTTGGTCATTCCCTTGGTGTCAAACCTCACTCTGATACCACGTTGTCACGGACTTTGTGTTTTTCTAAAGCTTTGTGCGGAACTTGACAACTTACTCACTATTCTTTCTCTTAAGCTCAAGTAAGCCTTTAATACTATGATCGCTAAGAGAATAAAAGGAAAGACTTAGAAAGATTAGGAAAGTTTGGCAGAAGGTTTTCTTATTAGCTTGGAGAATGCTTTACAACTTGGATATGATTTACGAATAAGAGCCTCTCTATTTATGCTACTTCCTAGGGGATAAAGTGAAAATAGTATTTACTTAACAAGTCCTTCTAATAATTACACTTTGGTCCCTTTCTAGAATTCTCATATTCTAGGGATTTCCAAAGTCTTCCAAGATGTTTTCTATGTCATTCTAGAGAACACTAAGTAATTCTATAGACTTCTTGAAAGGTGTAAGGGCTTCTAGAGTTTTTTATAAACCTCTCCACAACTCTGGCAAGTGGCGGGACGTGACACTATGTTTGATTAGTATATAATGCTTATATTGATTTTGGGGGATTTAAACTTAGTTTTAGAAGAGTCGGTTGCTTGTTTTGTGTGGTTTTGTATTTATTGAGATAATTGTACTTATTTCTAAAAATTTGAACTGGATGGAGTTTCTAGTTAATACGATTAATGTATTGTGAAGGGTTTACCTTATTAGTTTGCATTATATGAATGTATTATAACTTGTTTGACTGTGATTGGCATGCATCAACGTACATGACATCTGCATTTGATCATGGAATGAGGTAGCGGTGAGAAAATGTGGATTATCAGTTTAAAACCTTTATGCCTCAATTTCTATTTGATTTGGGCTCGGAGAGAGCGTATTTGTGGGGTGTTTTGCACGAAAAAGGTGGGGTTATTTTGAAGAATATCTTATCATCTTTCTTATATGCATTGTACATTTTTGTGTATATTCTTATTTATTGGTCACTTTCCAGCCCTTATTGTATATTTTGTACTACTTTGTTCATATCTATGCTATGGTCGCTTTCATACCTTCTTATTTCTTCCACGTTAGTTATAGTCTAGTTTTATTTTTCACAAGTTGATTCTATTTTGACTTGCACACAAGGGGTATAAGATAAATGTCATCATGGTTCAATTTTGAGTTGTGACAGATGGTGGTGTAAAAATAAAGAAATCAAGATAAATATATAACATCGTGCACTTCTTATTCTGTATGTGAGAAATGTAATTCTCTGGTTCTAGAGAAGAAATGGTAGAAATTGAAGCCACCCCTCATATAAAGTTGGTAGATATTTAGATTTTGATATTTTTGATATGCTTGAAAGTCAAACAATGCTCTCTTATCTCTATTCCTCTTAAATATCTAAATTCATTGAAAAAAATTTATGTTCAAATAATAATTGTTGTCCTTACAAAGGATTCTATTATACCGATTCAAGAGTGAATAATTTATATGAGTCTTAGGCCTCATATGTTTGCATTTAATGGAGGTCTGAATATTCAAATTTGGCTCATTAAGTGTGTTTGGTGTTTAGATCTAAATATGGATGACTCAAATTCAACCCCATTAAGTCCATTTGTTTCTTTTTTTCAAAAAGCCTCTTAATGGACCTGAAAAATCTGAACTAAGGCAGGCAATTGGACAGGACCGGATCAAAAGGACCGGTTTTACCGCAACTGGATTTTCTTATTAGAACCGGGCTTACCGGAAAAACCCAGAGGTTCCGCCCAGTTCCTTAGTAACCGGATAGGAACCGGGTTGGACCAGACCGGAACCGCGTCTTACCGGTTCAACTGGTACCGGTAATTTTTTTTTACTTTTTTAATTTTAATTATTATATAATATTATATTATTTAAAAAAGATCATTTTAAAAATTTAAACTTTAAAGTAAATTTTGAAGTTTAAAATTTAAAATTTAAAGTTTATATTGAATTTAAAGTTTAATGTTTTTACTGAATTTAAAATTTAAATTGAATTTAAAGTTAAAAATTTAAAGTTTATATTGAATTTAAAGTATAAACTTTACACCTTCAAATTAAATTTTATATTCATGTTTAAACGTTGAACTAATACTAAAATAATTAACAATTAAATTTGTAAAATGACATGAACTAAATAGAAGAGACTATTTTAAAAGAAAACCAAGGCGAATAGCCGTATATTTATTCAAATAAAAAAAATGTACAATACAAATATTAAAAGGAGATAAAGATTACATAATCTAGGTAATGAATTTTAATTATTGTACTAACAATTGCATTTTTTTAAAAGTATTTTTGTAAGTTTTGTATCATTTGAAAAGAAAGATTTTTCGGAACTTGCATTTGTCGTTCTTCTTCCATTGCTTCCATGCCATCATCACTATTCTGACCAAATATTTCATCTATTTAGTCTTCTCTTGGCTACTTAATTGTGGTAATTTGGTGTTTCTTTCGGCATTGACCCAATCTCGAAACAATACTGATATTTCTAAACTATCCTTTGCTAATGAATATCGATTATCTCCAATCATAAATCTCGCCGCACTAAAGGCTTGCTCCGAAGTTACCAATGATACTTGAATCGCTAGCACATCATGAACAATCCTAGCAAGGGTCTGAAATTAATTTTCACAATTCTTCCACTATACTAATATTGGAGGTTGAAGTTGTCCTTCTTCATGCCTAACTTTTTCCCGTGCCTCATTGAAATATAAATCAATATCATTATTATTAGAGTATTCAAGCTCAAGATATTCATCCATCCAATCATACGTATCATATTTTTTAGGCTTAGAAGATGGAGGTCCAACTATTGAAATATTTATTTCCATAACTTTTTATGAATTAGATAAATCTCTAATTTTTGTATAAATGTTACTTTTATATTCTTCAACACTAGGAGTTTCATCATCTTTAATTTCTAAATTTGAATAAATCATTTCAACCATTTTTTAAACACCTCTTAATTTATAATTTGGGTTGAAAGTAGTAGCATTCAAATGGATTTGAGGAATAAGGGGGAAATATTTTTGAATTTTTCAATCATAAAAGCAAGTGAATCTTTAAATTGATCTTTTCATTTATATTTTGCAAATTCAAATGAAATAGCACAAATATTTACTAAAACAGAAGAAATAGTAGGATAATATTGACCAGAGAATGCATTTGTTGCTTTATAAAAAAAACACTTAAAATTCAACAAGTTCTTTTGTATTTTCCCAATCTACAAAGTCAATTTTTAAATTCGGGTCCCCATTATGAGCATTAAAGACTAATTGTATCGGCTCTTGATTAATATAAGAAACTTCAAGAATTTCAAATAAATAATTTCATCTAATACATACTTCTTTTGGAACTTTACTATACGTAAGTCCACATTCTTAAAAACGATTTTTAAATGCTGTAATTCTCGCTTACTTTATCTTTAAAAATCCAATTACAAGCAAGTGTAATTTTTTCACATGAAACTCCAAATTGAGAAATATCATCTTTTTCTATTAAATTATACACATGTGCGGCACACTTAATATGAAGAGAATCATTATCAATTGAACAAAGTCAACATTTTAAATAATCAACTGTTTTTAAATTATTAGAATCATTATCTAAAGTGATACTCATTATTTTATCACATATTCCATAATATTGTAAATTAGAGCTCACTTTTGTTGCTATATAAGAACCGATTTTAGTTTCTTCAACATATTTATACGCTAATATTCATTTTTGGATGTTCCATTCATGGTCAATCCAATGGACAGTAAGTATAAAATAATCATTATTATTAGGACTACGTTCCATATCAAAAATAATAGATAATCTACCATCATAATAAGTAAATAAAAAATAAAGAAAATGACAATATTCTTTTTGATATTTATAAAGATCACTTTTAATTGTATTTCTTGGACTACCCTCATAATCTGGGTTATATAATTCCCGAATATAATGAACAAATTAAGATGTGAAGGGATGAAAAAGGCAAACCACAAACAACAACAATTTTAGATAATTCTCTACGATCTTTTTCTTTACTATACTTGCGGTGTGTGCTTCGACTAGCTGGGTTAGACATATTTAATACACCTTGAACCATATTAAAAACCTGCAACTCCGGTAGAACTTTCGGGTTTGGGTGTTCCATTTCTATTAGCTCTTTCTATGTCATCTAGGCGAACAAATTCTTTATTACACTTTAATAATGTTTTCTTAGTAGTCTTGCGCACCCGTAGTTACATGTTTCATGACCAATTTACATTTTGTACAAGTAACAGTAGTTTTTGCCTCATTTTGTACCAAAAGTTTCCATATTAAAGATTTTTTAACATGTACGTTGGCGATATTTGAAAAGTAGGTAAAGGGGGGACTTCATCTTGTTCGGTAATTCAATAACCGGACTAGTAGGGGTAGGGTTCTCTTTATCTTCCTCATTTATTTCTTCTTCTTTATCTAATTCTTCCCCAAAATTAGTAAAACATCTATTAAAGTCTCTTGATCTACTTCATTTTCAGAATTAAATTCAATAGGTCTTGGTGACATAAAACAAGTTTCATTAACATGGGTATAATCATTAGTATTAACTATAAATCTAGGTGGCACATTTTTAGAACTAGAACTACTTACTCCTCCCCTATTATTTTTTCTTTACGACATTGATTTTTTACCCCTATTTCTTTCCAAATTCCTGTTCAGGTTTAAAATAATTAAATTTTTGTAACGACCTGTTTAGTCGTTTTGAGCAGCAGATTTTATTTCTGGAAAAACTAGCTGAGTCGACGGATCCCACGACGGAACGTCATGGGCACGACGGACCGTCGTGGGGGTCTCGTTCCAAAACACTTAGAATTCTGAAATTTGGGTGCTGAAATCGACTCTCTGAACATCGTAACGGAATGGCAGGACGGACCGTCGTGGGCACGACGGACCGTCACACATCTTCCATAAAATTTACTCTCCGAACTTTGTGACGGACGTGCAGGACGGACCGTCACAGTTGTGACGGACCGTCACAGGCTGCGTGACCCTGACTGGGCCGGATTTCTGTTAAATATTTTAAGGGGCGTTTTGCACTATTCCTGCTATAATTATAAATTTAGTGGGTTAATGTTAATAATTTAATTACTTGGGGGTTAAAAGAGATAACCTTGAAACAATTAGTGGGGTATTTTATCATCTTTTATACATAATTATATGCTAATTAGGGTAAAAGAAAGTGGGTTTTGAGTAAGAAAAATAAAAAGAACAGAGAGAGAAAGGGAAGAACGATCGATCAAGAAGAGAGAACGCAAGGAAAGCAAAGGTTTTGGGATGATAGCTTGTTCGATCGCAATTCTTCGGCGGAGGTAGGTTATGGTTTATGCTATTCGTAGTAAACTCTTAATAGCGAATGATATGTGTT